>NW_027457161.1:0-168660 GCF_040206685.1 Ascaphus truei | reverse complement strand
CTCCCTCTTCCTTATCTCTCCCTCTTCCTTATCTCTCCCTCTACCTTATCTCTCCCTCTTCCTTCTCTCTCCCTCTTCCTTCTCTCTCCCTCTTCCTTCTCTCTCCCTTTTCCTTTCCCCTCCCTTTTCCTTCTCTCTCCCTCTCCCTTCTCTCTCCCTCCTCTCTCCCTTGTCACCCCCTTCTCTCTCCCTCTCCCTTCTCTCTCCCTATCCCTTCTCTCTCCCTTTCCTTGTCTCTCCCTCTCCTTGTCTCTCCATTCTCTCTCCCTTTCCTTCTCTCTCCCTTTTCCTTCTCTCTCCTTTCCCTTCTCTCTCCCTTTTCTTTCTCTCTCCCTTCTCTCTCCCTTTTCTCACTCTCTTCTTATCCCTCTGTCTTCTCTCTCCCTTCTCTCTCCCTATCCCTTCCCTCTCCCTCTTCCTTCTTCTCTCCCTTTCCAATCTCTCTCCCTTTCCAATCTCTCTCCCTTTTCCTTGTCTCTCCATTCTCTCCCTTTTCCTTTCCCTCCCCCTTTCCTTCGCTCTCCCTCTCCCTTCCTCTCTCTCTCTACTCCCTTCTCTCTCTCTCTCTCCCCCTCCCTTCTCTCTCCCTCTCCCTTATAACCCCTCATCATTCCCCACTACTCTCTCTCCCTCTCCCTCCTCTCTCTCCCTTTCCCTTCTCTCTCACCCTCTTCCTTCTCTCTGTCTATCCCTCTCCCTTCTCTCTCTCTCCCTTCTCTCTCTCCTCTCTCCCTCTTCCCTTCTCTCTCCCTCTCCCTCCTCTCTCCCTTTTCCTTGTCACTCCCTCATCACTCTCTTTCTCTAACTTCTCTATCTCTCTCCCTTCTCTCTCTCCCTCTTCCTTCTCTCTCCCTATCCCTTGTCACTCCCTCTCCCTTGTTTCTACCTCTCCCTTGTCTCTCCATTCTCTCTCCCTCTTCCTTCTCTCTCCTCTTCCTTTTCTCTCCCTCTTTCCTTCTCTCTCCTCTTCCTTCTCTCTCCATCTTCCTTCTCTCTCCATGATCCTTCTCTCTCCATCTTCCTTCTCTCTCCATCTTCCTTCTCTCTCCATCTTCCTTCTCTCTCCCACTTCCTTCTCCCTCCCTTTCCATTCTCTCTCCCTTTTCCTTTCCCTCCCTTTTCCTTCTCTCTCTTTCTCTCTCCTTCTCTCTCCCTCCTCTCTCCCTTGTCACTCCATTCTCTCTCCCTCTCCCTTCTCTCTCCCTATCCCTTCTCTCTCCCTTTCCTTGTCTCTCCCTCTCCCTTGTCTCTCCATTCTCTCTTCCTTTTCCTTCTCTCTCCCTTTTCCTTCTATCTCCCTTTCCCTTCTCTCTCCCTTTTCCTTCTCTCTCCCTTTCCCTTCTCTCTCCCTTTTCTTTCTCTCTTCCTTCTCCATATCCACATTTATTGACTATAAGAGTTCTGATAAAGATTGTAAGTACTGTAACTTGTAATGTTTATGCGGTTAGAAATATGGTATTCATTGGTTTATCATCAACCAGCCCTGGTTGTGGGTGGCTCTTGTGTATGAAATAGTCCATAGCACCTACCCCTAGAGATAATGTACACATACACACCCACATACTGTAATGTGTGTGTGTGTGTGTGTGTGTGTATATATCCACATTTATTGTCTACAAGGGTACTGATAAAGATTGTAAGTACTGTAACTTGTAATGTTTATGCAGTTTGAAATATGGTATTAATTGGTTTATCATCAACCAGCCCTGTTTGTGGGGCTCTTTTGTGTGAAATAGCCCAGAGCACCTACCCCTAGAGATAATGTACACATATACACCCACATACTGTAATGTGTGTGTTTATATCCACATTTATTGTCTATAAGAGTTCTGATAAAGATTGTAAGTACTGTAACTTGTAATGTTTATGTGTTTTAAATATGGTATTCATTGGTTTATCATCAACCAGCCCTGTTTGTGGGGCTCTTGTGTATGAAATTCCCCAGAGCACATACCCCCTTTATTGTCTCCATAAGAGTTCTGTTAAAGATTGTAAATACTGTGAATGTTAATGTTTCTGTGGTTTGAAATTTGGTATTCATTGGTTTATCATCAACCAGTTCTGTTTGTGGGTGGCTCTTTGCATTGTTCTGTGTATTCTCTGTGTTTTTCTGTTATGTTTGCTGAGTAACCTTGTGATATAAAGAGATGGCAGCCTTGGTTTGTTATGCCTCTTTTTTCCTGTATACCGCAAAAGATTTTGCGGCCTATTCTAATCACTCTGAAGTGAGACAAACCGCTTCTAAAGAGCACTCTAGATGCAAATGTAAATAATAGGTATCATAGAATTTGAACACATGGCTGCTCAACTCAAGTCCTTAATCCCCAAACAGGTCTGGAATTTCAGGATTTTACAGCTTCAGCACTAATTTGACAGCTTCAGCACAAGTGGCTCAAACAGAGGCTTGTTTGAAGACAGAGACCCTGATTGAGCCACCTGTGCTGAAGCAGGGACTGATTAAAGCAACTGTGTTGAAGCTTGATATCCTGAACACCTGACCTCCCTTCTCTCTCTCCATCTCCCTCTCTCTATCTCTCCCTTCTCAACCTCTCCCTCTCCCTTCTCTCTCTCTACCTCTCCCTTCTCTCTCTCTCCTCTCTTCTCTCTCTCACCCTCTCCCTTCTCTCTCTCTCCCCTCCCTTCTCTCTCTCTCTCCCCTCCCTTCTCTCTCCCTCTCCTCTCCCTTATCACTCCCTTGTCATTCCCTCTCCCTCTCTATCTCCCTCTCCCTTCTCTCTCTCTCCCTCTCCCTTTCTCTCTCAACCCTCTTCCTTCTCTCTGTCTCTCCCTCTCCCTTCTCTCTCTCCCTTCTCTCTCTTCTCTCTGTCTCTCCTTCTCTCTCCCTTTACCTTGTCACTCCCTCATCACTCTCTCCATTCTCTCTCCCTTCTCTCTCTCTCTCTCTCGCTCCCTTCTCTCTCTCTCCTTCTCCATCTTCCTTCTTTCACCATCTCCCTTCTCTCTACATCTACCTTCTCTCTCTCCATATCCCTTCTCTCTCCTATCCCTTCTCTCTCTCCCTCTTCCTTCTCTCTCTCCCTCTTCCTTCTCTCTCCCTATCCCTTGTCACTCCATCTTCCTTCTCTCTCCCTCTTCCTTCTCTCTCCCTCTTCCTTCTCTCTCCCTTTCCATTCTCTCTTCCCTTTTCCTTTCCCCCTCCCTTTTCCTTCTCTCTCCCTCTCCCTTCTCTCTCCCTTCTCTCTCCCTTGTCACCCCCTTCTCTCTCCTCTCCCTTCTCTCTCCATATCCCTTCTTTCTCCCTTTCCTTGTCTCTCCCCTCTCCTTGTCTCTCCATTCTCTCTCCTTTTCCTTCTCTCTCCCTTTTCCTTCTATCTCCCTTTCTTCTCTCCCTTTTCCTTCTCTCTCCCTTTCCCTTCTCTCTCCCTTTTCTTTCTCTCTCCCTTCTCTCTCCTTTTCTCACTCCCTTCTCTATCCCTCTGCCTTCTCTCTCCCTTCTCTCTCCCTATCCCTTCTCTCTCCCTCTTCTTCTCTCTCCTCTTCCTTCTCTCTCCCTCTTCCTTCTCTCTCCCTTTCCAATCTCTCTCCCTTTTCCTTGTCTCTCCATTCTCTCCCTTTTCCTTCCCCTCCCCTTTCCTTCGCTCTCCTCTCCCTTCTCTCTCTCTCCACTCCCTTCTCTCTCTCTCTCCCCCTCCCTTCTCTCTCCCTCTCCCTTATAACTCCCTCATCATTCCCTCTACCTCTCTCTCTCCCTTCTCTCTCTCTCCTTTTCCCTTCTCTCTCACCCTCTTCCTTCTCCTTCTCTCTCTCCCTTCTCTCTCTCCCTTCTCTCTCCCTCTCCCTTCTCTCTCCCTTTTCCTTGTCACTCCCTCATCACTCTCTTTCTCTCCTTCTCTCTCTCTCTCCCTTCTCTCTCTCCCTCTTTCCTTCTCTCTCCCTATCCCTTGTCGCTCCCTCTCCCTTGTTTCTACTCTCCCTTGTCTCTTCCTTCTCTCTCCCTCTTTCTTCTCTCTCCATCTTCCTTCTCTCTCCATCTTCCTTCTCTCTCCTCTTCCTTCTCTCTCCCTTTCCATTCTCTCTCCCTTTTCCTTTCCCCTCCTTTTCCTTCTCTCTCCTTCTCTCTCCTTTTTCCTTGTCACTCCTCATCACCCTCTCTCCCTTCTCTCTCTCTCTCTCTCTCTCTCTCTCTCTCTCTCTCTCTCTTCTCTCCCTTCTCCATCTTCCTTCTCCATCTCCTTCTCTCTACATCTACCTTCTCTCTCTCCGTATCCCTTCTCTCTCTCCCTATCCTTCTCTCTCTCCTATCCTTCTCTCTCTCCTCTCCTTCTCTCTCCCTATCCCTTGTCGCTCCCTCTCCCTTGTTTCTACCTCTCCCTTGTCTCTCCATTCTCTCTCCCTCTTCCTTCTCTCTCCCTCTTCCTTCTCTCTCCCTCTCCTTCTCTCTCCCTCTTCCTTCTCTCTCCCTCTTCTTCTCTCTCCCTCTTCTTCTCTCTACCTCTTCCTTCTCTCTCCCTCTTCCTTCTCTCTCCCTCTCCTTTCTCTCTCCCTCTTCCTTCTCCCTCCCTCTTCCTTCTCTCTCCCTTTTCCTTTCCCCTCCCTTTTCCTTCTCTCTCCCTCCCATTCTCTCTCCCTCCTCTCTCCTTGTCACCCTCTTCTCTCTCCCTCTCCCTTCTCTCTCCCTATCCCTTCTCTCTCCCTTTCCTTGTCTCTCTCCTCTCCCTTGTCTCTCCATTCTCTATCCCTTCTCCTTCTCTCTCCCTTTTCCTTCTATCTCCCTTTCCTTCTCTCTCCCTTTCCTTCTCTCTCCCTTTCCTTCTCTCTCCCTTTTCCTTCTCTCTCCCTTTTCTTTCTCTCTCTCCCTTCTCTCTCCCTTTTCTCACTCCCTTCTCTATCCCTCTGCCTTCTCTCTCTCCCTTCTCTCTCCCTATCCATTCTCTCTCCCTCTTCCTTCTCTCTCCCTCTTCCTTCTCTCTCCCTCTTCCTTCTCTCTCCCTTTCCAATCTCTCTCCCTTTTCCTTGTCTCTCCATTCTCTCCCTTTTCCTTTCCCCTCCCCTTTCCTTTGCTCTCCCTCTCCCTTCTCTCTCTCTCCACTCCCTTCTCTCTCTCTCCCCCTCCCTTCTCTCTCCTCTCCCTTATAACTCCCTCGTCATTCCCTCTCCCTTCTCTCTCTCCCTTTCCCTTCTCTCTCACCCTCTTCCTTCTCTCTCCCTCTCCCTCTACCTTCTCTATCCCTCTCCCTTCTCTCTCCCTTTTCCTTCTCTCTCCCTCTCCATTCTCTCTCCCTTGTCACCCTCTTCTCTCTCCCTCTCCCTTCTCTCTCCCTATCCCTTCTCTCTCCCTTTCCTTGTCTCTCCCTCTCCCTTGTCTCTCCATTCTCTATCCCTTCTCCTTCTCTCTCCCTTTTCCTTCTATCTCCCTTTCCTTCTCTCTCCCTTTTCCTTCTCTCTCCCTTTTCCTTCTCTCTCCCTTTTCCTTCTCTCTCCCTTTTCTTTCTCTCTCCCTTCTCTCTCCCTTTTCTCACTCCTTCTCTATCCCTCTGCCTTCTCTCTCCCTTCTCTCTCCCTATCCATTCTCTCTCCCTCTTCCTTCTCTCTCCCTCTTCCTTCTCTCTCCCTCTTCCTTCTCTCTCCCTTTCCAATCTCTCTCCCTTTTCCTTGTCTCTCCATTCTCTCCCTTTTCCTTTCCCCTCCCCTTTCCTTTGCTCTCCCTCTCCCTTCTCTCTCTCTCCACTCCCTTCTCTCTCTCTCTCCCCCTCCCTTCTCTCTCCCTCTCCCTTATAACTCCCTCGTCATTCCCTCTCCCTTCTCTCTCTCCCTTTCTTTTCTCTCTCACCCTCTTCCTTCTCTCTCCCTCTCCCTCTACCTTCTCTATCCCTCTCCCTTCTCTCTCCCTTTTCCTTGTCACTCCCTCATCACTCTCTCTCTCCCTTCTCTCTATCTCCCTTCTCCATCTTCCTTCTTTCTCCATCTCCCTTCTCTCTACATCTACCTTCTCTCTCTCCGTATCCCTTCTCTCTGTCCCTATCCCTTCTCTCTCTCCCTATCCCTTCTCTCTCTCCCTCTTCCTTCTCTCTCCCTCTTCCTTCTCTCTCCCTTTCCATTCTCTCTCCCTTTTCCTTTCCCCTCCCTTTTCCTTCTCTCTCCCTCTCCCTTCTCTCTCCCTCCTCTCTCCCTTGTCACCCCCTTCTCTCTCCCTCTCCCTTCTCTCTCCCTATCCCTTCTCTCTCCCTTTCCTTGTCTCTCCCTCTCCCTTGTCTCTCCATTCTCTCTCCCTTTTCCTTCTCTCTCCTTTCCTTCTCTCTCCCTTTTCCTTCTCTCTCCCTCTTCCTTCTCTCTCCCTTTTCTTTCTCTCTTCCTTCTTTCTCCATCTCCCTTCTCTCTACATCTACCTTCTCTCTCTCCGTATCCCTTCTCTCTGTCCCTATCCCTTCTCTCTCTCCCTATCCTTCTCTCTCTCCCTCTTCCTTCTCTCTCCCTCTTCCTTCTCTCTCCCTTTCCATTCTCTCTCCCTTTTCCTTTCCCCTCCCTTTTCCTTCTCTCTCCCTCTCCCTTCTCTCTCCCTCCTCTCTCCTTGTCACCCCCTTCTCTCTCCCTCTCCCTTCTCTCTCCCTATCCCTTCTCTCTCCCTTTCCTTGTCTCTCCCTCTCCCTTGTCTCTCCATTCTCTCTCCCTTTTCCTTCTCTCTCCCTTTCCTTCTCTCTCCCTTTTCCTTCTCTCTCCCTCTTCCTTCTCTCTCCCTTTTCTTTCTCTCTCCCTTTTCTCACTCCCTTCTCTATCCCTCTGCCTTCTCTCTCTCTTCTCTCTCCCTATCCCATCTCTCTCCTGTTTCCATGCTCTCTCCCTTTTCCTTATCTCTCCATTCTCTCCCTTTTCCTTTCCCCTCCCCTTTCCTTCGCTCTCCCTCTCCCTTCTCTCTCTCTCCACTCCCTTCTCTCTCTCTCTCCCCCTCCCTTCTCTCTCCCTCTCCCTTATAACTCCCTCATAATTCCCTCTACCTCTCTCTCTCCCTCTCCCTTCTCTCTCTCTCCCTTTCCCTTCTCTCTCACCCTCTTCCTTCTCTCTGTCTCTCCCTCTCCCTTCTCTCTCTCTCTCTCCTCTCTCCCTCTCCCTTCTCTCTCCCTCTCCCTTCTCTCTCCCTTTTCCTTGTCACTCCCTCATCACTCTCTCTCTCTCTCTCTCTCTCCCTTCTCTCTCTCTCTCCCTTTTGTCTCTCTCTCCCTTTTCTCTCTCCCTCTTCCTTCGCTCTCCCTCCTCTCTCCCTTGTCACTCCCATCTCTCTCCCTCTCCCTTCTCTCTCCCTATCCCTTCTCTCTCCCTTTCCTTGTCTCTCCCTCTCCCTTGTCTCTCCATTCTCTCTCCCTCTTCCTTCTCTCTCCCTCTTCCTTCTCTCTCCCTTTTCCTTCTATCTCCCTTTCCTTCTCTCTCCCTTTTCCTTCTCTCTCCCTTTACCTTCTCTCTCATTTTGCCTTCTCTCTCCCTTTTCTCTCCCCTTTCTCTCCCTTTTCTCTCCCTTTTGCTTTTCTCTCCCTTTTGCTTTTCTCTCCCTTTTCCTTTTCTCTCCCTTTTCCTTTTCTCTCCCTTTTCCTTTTCTCTCCCTTTTCCTTTTCTCTCCCTTTTCCTTTTCTCTCCCTTTTCCTTTTCTTTCCCTTTTCCTTTTCTCTCCCTCACCCTTCTCTCTCCTCTCCCTTCTCTCTCCATCTCCCTTCTCTCTACATCTACCTTCTCTCTCTCCGTATCCCTTCTTCCTCTCCCTATCCCTTCTCTCTCTCCCTATCCCTTCTCTCTCTCCCTATCCTTCTCTCTCTCCCTCTTCCTTCTCTCTCCCTATCCCTTCTCTCTCCCTTTCCTTGTCTCTCCCTCTCCCTTCTCTCTCCCTTTTCTTTCTCTCTCCATTCTCTCTCCCTTTTCTCACTCCCTTCTCTATCCCTCTGCCTTCTCTCTCCCTTCTCTCTCCCTATCCATCTCTCTCCCTCTTCCTTCTCTCTCCCTCTTCCTTCTCTCTCACTTTCCATGCTCTCTCCCTTTTCCTTGTCTCTCCATTCTCTCCCTTTTCCTTTCCCCTCTCCTTTCCTTCGCTCTCCCTCTCCCTTCTCTCTCCCTCCTCTCTCCCTTGTCACTTCCATCTCTCTCCCTCTCCCTTCTCTCTCACTATCCCTTCTCTCTCCCTTTCCTTGTCTCTCCCTCTCCCTTGTCTCTCCATTCTCTCTCCCTCTTCCTTCTCTCTCCCTTTTCCTTCTATCTCCATTTCCTTCTCTCTCCCTTTTCATTTTCTCTCCCTTTTCCTTTTCTCTCCCTCTCCCTTCTCTCTCCCTCTCCCTTCTCTGTCCCTCCTCTCACACTTGTCTCTCCCTGCTTTCTCTCTCTCCCTTCTCTCTCCCTCTCTTCTCTCTCCCTCTCCCTTCTCTCTCCCTCTCCCTTCTCTCAATTTTTTTCTCTCTTACTCCCACTCTATCTCTTTCACTTCAACCCGTCTCTTGCTCTCACACACATTTCTTTCTTCACTTCTCTCTCTCTCTTTTTCTTTCTCAAACCCTCTCTTTCTCTCCCTGCTCTCTATTACTCTCCCTGACTAGCATCCCTGCTCCTTCTAAATCACCTGTATTTTACTCTCACAAATGTCCTTTCTTTCTCTCTCTCTTTCAAGGACTACCACTCTCCCCTCTCTCTCACAAACCCCTCTCTCACTCAGTCTAAGCATTGTTTATTTAGTTCATCAGTGAAAGAGGGTCCTCAACTGCATTGCTCTAAAGGGGATTGCATTATATTTTTTCACTTATCTTGGGTAAAATTTATTTGCAGTATGAAAATAGGTAAGTTCGTCTATCAAGATGATGTTCACAAAGGACATACTAACAAGGAGGTAAGTAGTTGAGGTAAGTGAGTACACCTACACAATGCATTGCTTTTATCTCTCAGGATATAAAGCTTTGAGTTGATTTCTCTCCTTTACACGAGTGTGCCCTTTTAGAGTCAGGCAGTGAACTCTTCGCTACTGTCCCATCTGCAGCGCTAGCTCGACTGTAAATTGGGGGAAGAAAGCATACCCCTTTACGGACGATAGACAGTAGTGCTTCTTCACTCCTAGCATACGGCAGAGGAGAAGCTCCGCTCTGTACAAAACGGATCTAGTCCTCAATGTCCAAGTACTTAGTAGTGAGGTAAAAGCTAGCTCTTTACCTCTAAGGGTGCCTCTCGCTAACATGCAACGAATGCAAGAGTTTTCAAATTTTTGAATGACTAACTGCATATAAATGCAACATGTCAATTGGATAGGGAATAGAATATATACAACAAAATAGAAAGGGCAGGCTCACAGACTGATTCCATGCCCTCCCTCACCCGCTCTTGACCCATGTTCACTATCACCCACCACCTCATCCACCTTCACCCTCACACTCATCCACCTTCACCCACCCACCATTGCCCCCTCACCAACACCTTCACTCACCCACACCTTCACTCATCCCCTACCTCACCTACATTCACCAACCTTTAACCCCACTTAAACACACCCTCCCTCTTCCACCTTAATCCTCACCCTCCCTCACCCACGTTCACTCTACCTTACTGGCCTCAACCTTACCTACAAAGCCTCCTATACCCATATTAACCATCCCTCACCCACCTTCAACATCACCTTCCCACACCCTCCTTCACCCAACCTCCCTCACCCACCTTCTACCCTCATCATCCATATTAAAATTCACCTTCACCACCCTTACCTGCACACCAATACCCAGCCTCACCCTTGCCCACTCACCCATACCTGAACTGACCCACACTTTTTTCACCCACCTTCATCCTCACCCTCCCAGACACATTTACTCACCCTCCCTAATCCACCTTCAACACCACCTACCCACTCTCTTCATCATCCACCTTCCCTCAAAAACCTTCAACCTCCTTACCCACACCCACCATACATCCCTAAACCTCCCTCACCCACCTACCCACAACCTCCCTCACGTGCTTACCCACTTACACTTTTTCTTACCACACTTTCAACCCCAAACCACACCCTCCCTAAATTGTTCAGAACTTAACTCTCATTGGCCAAGTACCTAAATGAGTCACATAACTAAAAATGTTCTATACTTTTTTAACCAAACACAAATACAAAAATAATCGTAAGGGTCAACCCTAACCCTAACTTTCAACGCTAACCCTAACTCTTCTCTGATTGGTTAGTACCCAAATGAGTCACATACCTAAATTTTCGTATTCCCCTATAACCCTGGGCCAAACAAAAATAGAAAAATAATCCTAACTGTCAACCCTAACTTTCAACCCTAACTTTCAACCCTAACTCTTCTCTGATTGGTTAGTACCCAAATGAGTCACATACCTAAATTTTCGTATTCCCCTATAACCCTAACCCTAACCCTAACCCTAACCCTAACCCTAATAATCCTAAGTGTCAACCCTAACTTTCAACCCTAACTTTCAACCCTAACTTTCAACCCTAACTCTTCTCTGATTGGTTAGTACCCAAATGAGTCACATACCTAAATTTTCGTATTCCCCTATAACCCTAACCCTAACCCTAACCCTAACCCTAACCCTAAGTGTCAACCCTAACTTTCAACCCTAACTTTCAACCCTAACTTTCAACCCTAACTCTTCTCTGATTGGTTAGTACCCAAATGAGTCACATACCTAAATTTTCGTATTCCCCTATAACCCTAACCCTAACCCTAACCCTAACCCTAACCCTATCCCTGGGCCAAACAAAAATAGAAAAATAATCCTAACTGTCAACCCTAACTGTCAACCCTAACTTTCAACCCTAACTTTCAACCCTAACTTTCAACCCTAACTCTTCTCTGATTGGTTAGTACCCAAATGAGTCACATACCTAAATTTTCGTATTCCCCTATAACCCTGGGCCAAACAAAAATAGAAAAATAATCCTAAGTGTCAATCCTAACTTTCAACCCTAACTTTCAACCCTAACTTTCAACCCTAACTTTCAACCCTAACTCTTCTCTGATTGGTTAGTAGCCAAATGAGTCACATACCTAAATTTTCGTATTCCCCTATAACCCTGGGCCAAACAAAAATAGAAAAATAATCCTAACTGTCAACCCTAACTTTCAACCCTAACTTTCAACCCTAACTCTTCTCTGATTGGTTAGTACCCAAATGAGTCACATACCTAAATTTTCGTATTCCCCTATAACCCTAACCCTAACCCTAACCCTAACCCTAACCCTAATAATCCTAAGTGTCAACCCTAACTTTCAACCCTAACTTTCAACCCTAACTTTCAACCCTAACTCTTCTCTGATTGGTTAGTACCCAAATGAGTCACATACCTAAATTTTCGTATTCCCCTATAACCCTAACCCTAACCCTAACCCTAACCCTAACCCTAACCCTAAGTGTCAACCCTAACTTTCAACCCTAACTTTCAACCCTAACTTTCAACCCTAACTCTTCTCTGATTGGTTAGTACCCAAATGAGTCACATACCTAAATTTTCGTATTCCCCTATAACCCTAACCCTAACCCTAACCCTAACCCTAACCCTATCCCTGGGCCAAACAAAAATAGAAAAATAATCCTAACTGTCAACCCTAACTGTCAACCCTAACTTTCAACCCTAACTTTCAACCCTAACTTTCAACCCTAACTTTCAACCCTAACTTTCAACCCTAACGCTTCTCTGATTGGTTAGTACCCAAATGAGTCACATACCTAAATTTTCGTATTCCCCTATAACCCTGGGCCAAACAAAAATAGAAAAATAATCCTAAGTGTCAACCCTAACTTTCAACCCTAACTTTCAACCCTAACTTTCAACCCTAACTTTCAACCCTAACTCTTCTCTGATTGGTTAGTAGCCAAATGAGTCACATACCTAAATTTTCGTATTCCCCTATAACCCTGGGCCAAACAAAAATAGAAAAATAATCCTAAGTGTCAACCCTAACTTTCAACCCTAACTTTCAACCCTAACTTTCAACCCTAACTCTTCTCTGATTGGTTAGTACCCAAATGAGTCACATACCTAAATTTTCGTATTCCCCTATAACCCTGGGCCAAACAAAAATAGAAAAATAATCCTAACTTTCAACCCTAACTTTCAACCCTAACTTTCAACCCTAACTTTCAACCCTAACTCTTCTCTGATTGGTTAGTACCCAAATGAGTCACATACCTAAATTTTCGTATTCCCCTATAACCCTAACCCTAACCCTAACCCTAACCCTAACCCTAACCCTAACTTTCAACCCTAACTTTCAACCCTAACTCTTCTCTGATTGGTTAGTACCCAAATGAGTCACATACCTAAATTTTCGTATTCCCCTATAACCCTGGGCCAAACAAAAATAGAAAAATAATCCTAAGTGTCAACCCTAACTTTCAACCCTAACTTTCAACCCTAACTTTCAACCCTAACTTTCAACCCTAACTCTTCTCTGATTGGTTAGTACCCAAATGAGTCACATACCTAAATTTTCGTATTCCCCTATAACCCTGGGCCAAACAAAAATAGAAAAATAATCCTAAGTGTCAACCCTAACTTTCAACCCTAACTTTCAACCCTAACTCTTCTCTGATTGGTTAGTACCCAAATGAGTCACATACCTAAATTTTCGTATTCCCCTATAACCCTGGGCCAAACAAAAATAGAAAAATAATCCTAAGTGTCAACCCTAACTTTCAACCCTAACTTTCAACCCTAACTTTCAACCCTAACTTTCAACCCTAACTCTTCTCTGATTGGTTAGTACCCAAATGAGTCACATACCTAAATTTTCGTATTCCCCTTTAACCCTGGGCCAAACAAAAATAGAAAAATAATCCTAAGTGTCAACCCTAACTTTCAACCCTAACTTTCAACCCTAACTTTCAACCCTAACTCTTCTCTGATTGGTTAGTACCCAAATGAGTCACATACCTAAATTTTCGTATTCCCCTATAACCCTGGGCCAAACAAAAATAGAAAAATAATCCTAAGTGTCAACCCTAACTTTCAACCCTAACTTTCAACCCTAACTTTCAACCCTAACTTTCAACCCTAACTTTCAACCCTAACTCTTCTCTGATTGGTTAGTACCCAAATGAGTCACATACCTAAATTTTCGTATTCCCCTATAACCCTGGGCCAAACAAAAATAGAAAAATAATCCTAACTGTCAACCCTAACTGTCAACCCTAACTTTCAACCCTAACTTTCAACCCTAACTTTCAACCCTAACTTTCAACCCTAACTCTTCTCTGATTGGTTAGTACCCAAATGAGTCACATACCTAAATTTTCGTATTCCCCTATAACCCTAACCCTAACCCTAACCCTAACCCTAACCCTAACCCTAACCCTAACCCTAACCCTAACTTTCAACCCTAACTTTCAACCCTAACTCTTCTCTGATTGGTTAGTACCCAAATGAGTCACATACCTAAATTTTCGTATTCCCCTATAACCTTGGGCCAAACAAAAATAGAAAAATAATCTTAAGTGTCAACCCTAACTTTCAACCCTAACTTTCAACCCTAACTTTCAACCCTAACTTTCAACCCTAACTTTCAACCCTAACTCTTCTCTGATTGGTTAGTACCCAAATGAGTCACATACCTAAATTTTCGTATTCCCCTATAACCCTGGGCCAAACAAAAATAGAAAAATAATCCTAAGTGTCAACCCTAACTTTCAACCCTAACTTTCAACCCTAACTTTCAACCCTAACTTTCAACCCTAACTTTCAACCCTAACTCTTCTCTGATTGGTTAGTACCCAAATGAGTCACATACCTAAATTTTCGTATTCCCCTATAACCCTGGGCCAAACAAAAATAGAAAAATAATCCTAAGTGTCAACCCTAACTTTCAACCCTAACTTTCAACCCTAACTTTCAACCCTAACTCTTCTCTGATTGGTTAGTACCCAAATGAGTCACATACCTAAATTTTCGTATTCCCCTATAACCCTGGGCCAAACAAAAATAGAAAAATAATCCTAAGTGTCAACCCTAACTTTCAACCCTAACTTTCAACCCTAACTTTCAACCCTAACTTTCAACCCTAACTCTTCTCTGATTGGTTAGTACCCAAATGAGTCACATACCTAAATTTTCGTATTCCCCTATAACCCTGGGCCAAACAAAAATAGAAAAATAATCCTAACTTTCAACCCTAACTTTCAACCCTAACTTTCAACCCTAACTTTCAACCCTAACTCTTCTCTGATTGGTTAGTACCCAAATGAGTCACATACCTAAATTTTCGTATTCCCCTATAACCTTGGGCCAAACAAAAATAGAAAAATAATCTTAAGTGTCAACCCTAACTTTCAACCCTAACTTTCAACCCTAACTTTCAACCCTAACTTTCAACCCTAACTTTCAACCCTAACTCTTCTCTGATTGGTTAGTACCCAAATGAGTCACATACCTAAATTTTCGTATTCCCCTATAACCCTGGGCCAAACAAAAATAGAAAAATAATCCTAAGTGTCAACCCTAACTTTCAACCCTAACTTTCAACCCTAACTTTCAACCCTAACTTTCAACCCTAACTCTTCTCTGATTGGTTAGTACCCAAATGAGTCACATACCTAAATTTTCGTATTCCCCTATAACCCTGGGCCAAACAAAAATAGAAAAATAATCCTAAGTGTCAACCCTAACTTTCAACCCTAACTTTCAACCCTAACTTTCAACCCTAACTCTTCTCTGATTGGTTAGTACCCAAATGAGTCACATACCTAAATTTTCGTATTCCCCTATAACCCTGGGCCAAACAAAAATAGAAAAATAATCCTAAGTGTCAACCCTAACTTTCAACCCTAACTTTCAACCCTAACTTTCAACTCTAACTTTCAACCCTAACTCTTCTCTGATTGGTTAGTACCCAAATGAGTCACATACCTAAATTTTCGTATTCCCCTATAACCCTGGGCCAAACAAAAATAGAAAAATAATCCTAAGTGTCAACCCTAACTTTCAACCCTAACTTTCAACCCTAACTTTCAACCCTAACTCTTCTCTGATTGGTTAGTACCCAAATGAGTCACATACCTAAATTTTCGTATTCCCCTATAACCCTAACCCTAACCCTAACCCTAACCCTAACCCTAACCCTAACCCTAACCCTAACCCTAACCCTAACCCTAACCCCTATAACCCTGGGCCAAACAAAAATAGAAAAATAACCCTAACTTTCAACCCTAACTTTCAACCCTAACTTTCAACCCTAACTTTCAACCCTAACTTTCAACCCTAACTTTCAACCCTAACTCTTCTCTGATTGGTTAGTACCCAAATGAGTCACATACCTAAATTTTCGTATTCCCCTATAACCCTAACCCTAACCCTAACCCTAACCCTAACCCTAACCCTTCTCTGATTGGTTAGTACCCAAATGAGTCACATACCTAAATTTTCGTATTCCCCTATAACCCTAACCCTAACCCTAACCCTAACCCTAACTCTTCTCTGATTGGTTAGTACCCAAATGAGTCACATACCTAAATTTTCGTATTCCCCTATAACCCTGGGCCAAACAAAAATAGAAAAATAATCCTAAATGTCAACCCTAACTTTCAACCCTAACTTTCAACCCTAACTTTCAACCCTAACTCTTCTCTGATTGGTTAGTACCCAAATGAGTCACATACCTAAATTTTCGTATTCCCCTATAACCCTGGGCCAAACAAAAATAGAAAAATAATCCTAAGTGTCAACCCTAACTTTCAACCCTAACTTTCAACCCTAACTTTCAACCCTAACTTTCAACCCTAACTTTCAACCCTAACTCTTCTCTGATTGGTTAGTACCCAAATGAGTCACATACCTAAATTTTCGTATTCCCCTATAACCCTGGGCCAAACAAAAATAGAAAAATAATCCTAACTTTCAACCCTAACTTTCAACCCTAACTTTCAACCCTAACTTTCAACCCTAACTTTCAACCCTAACTCTTCTCTGATTGGTTAGTACCCAAATGAGTCACATACCTAAATTTTCGTATTCCCCTATAACCCTGGGCCAAACAAAAATAGAAAAATAATCCTAAGTGTCAACCCTAACTTTCAACCCTAACTTTCAACCCTAACTTTCAACCCTAACTTTCAACCCTAACTCTTCTCTGATTGGTTAGTACCCAAATGAGTCACATACCTAAATTTTCGTATTCCCCTATAACCCTGGGCCAAACAAAAATAGAAAAATAATCCTAAGTGTCAACCCTAACTTTCAACCCTAACTTTCAACCCTAACTTTCAACCCTAACTCTTCTCTGATTGGTTAGTACCCAAATGAGTCACATACCTAAATTTTCGTATTCCCCTATAACCCTAACCCTAACCCTAACCCTAACCCTAACCCTAACCCTAACTTTCAACCCTAACTTTCAACCCTAACTTTCAACCCTAACTTTCAACCCTAACTCTTCTCTGATTGGTTAGTACCCAAATGAGTCACATACCTAAATTTTCGTATTCCCCTATAACCCTAACCCTAACCCTAACCCTAACCCTAACCCAAATGAGTCACATACCTAAATTTTCGTATTCCCCTATAACCCTGGGCCAAACAAAAATAGAAAAATAATCCTAAGTGTCAACCCTAACTTTCAACCCTAACTTTCAACCCTAACTTTCAACCCTAACTTTCAACCCTAACTCTTCTCTGATTGGTTAGTACCCAAATGAGTCACATACCTAAATTTTCGTATTCCCCTATAACCCTGGGCCAAACAAAAATAGAAAAATAATCCTAAGTGTCAACCCTAACTTTCAACCCTAACTTTCAACCCTAACTTTCAACCCTAACTCTTCTCTGATTGGTTAGTACCCAAATGAGTCACATACCTAAATTTTCGTATTCCCCTATAACCCTGGGCCAAACAAAAATAGAAAAATAATCCTAAGTGTCAACCCTAACTTTCAACCCTAACTTTCAACCCTAACTTTCAACCCTAACTTTCAACCCTAACTTTCAACCCTAACTCTTCTCTGATTGGTTAGTACCCAAATGAGTCACATACCTAAATTTTCGTATTCCCCTATAACCCTGGGCCAAACAAAAATAGAAAAATAATCCTAAGTGTCAACCCTAACTTTCAACCCTAACTTTCAACCCTAACTTTCAACCCTAACTTTCAACCCTAACTCTTCTCTGATTGGTTAGTACCCAAATGAGTCACATACCTAAATTTTCGTATTCCCCTATAACCCTGGGCCAAACAAAAATAGAAAAATAATCCTAAGTGTCAACCCTAACTTTCAACCCTAACTTTCAACCCTAACTTTCAACCCTAACTTTCAACCCTAACTCTTCTCTGATTGGTTAGTACCCAAATGAGTCACATACCTAAATTTTCGTATTCCCCTATAACCCTAACCCTAACCCTAACCCTAACCCTAACCCTAACCCTAACTTTCAACCCTAACTCTTCTCTGATTGGTTAGTACCCAAATGAGTCACATACCTAAATTTTCGTATTCCCCTATAACCCTAACCCTAACCCTAACCCTAACCCTAACCCTAACCCTAACTTTCAACCCTAACTTTCAACCCTAACTCTTCTCTGATTGGTTAGTACCCAAATGAGTCACATACCTAAATTTTCGTATTCCCCTATAACCCTGGGCCAAACAAAAATAGAAAAATAATCCTAAGTGTCAACCCTAACTTTCAACCCTAACTTTCAACCCTAACTTTCAACCCTAACTTTCAACCCTAACTCTTCTCTGATTGGTTAGTACCCAAATGAGTCACATACCTAAATTTTCGTATTCCCCTATAACCCTGGGCCAAACAAAAATAGAAAAATAATCCTAAGTGTCAACCCTAACTTTCAACCCTAACTTTCAACCTTAACTTTCAACCCTAACTCTTCTCTGATTGGTTAGTACCCAAATGAGTCACATACCTAAATTTTCGTATTCCCCTATAACCCTGGGCCAAACAAAAATAGAAAAATAATCCTAAGTGTCAACCCTAACTTTCAACCCTAACTTTCAACCCTAACTTTCAACCCTAACTCTTCTCTGATTGGTTAGTACCCAAATGAGTCACATACCTAAATTTTCGTATTCCCCTATAACCCTGGGCCAAACAAAAATAGAAAAATAATCCTAAGTGTCAACCCTAACTTTCAACCCTAACTTTCAACCCTAACTTTCAACCCTAACTTTCAACCCTAACTCTTCTCTGATTGGTTAGTACCCAAATGAGTCACATACCTAAATTTTCGTATTCCCCTATAACCCTGGGCCAAACAAAAATAGACAAATAATCCTAAGTGTCAACCCTAACTTTCAACCCTAACTTTCAACCCTAAATTTCAACCCTAACTTTCAACCCTAACTTTCAACCCTAACTCTTCTCTGATTGGTTAGTACCCAAATGAGTCACATACCTAAATTTTCGTATTCCCCTATAACCCTGGGCCAAACAAAAATAGAAAAATAATCCTAAGTGTCAACCCTAACTTTCAACCCTAACTTTCAACCCTAACTTTCAACCCTAACTTTCAACCCTAACTTTCAACCCTAACTTTCAACCCTAACTCTTCTCTGATTGGTTAGTACCCAAATGAGTCACATACCTAAATTTTCGTATTCCCCTATAACCCTGGGCCAAACAAAAATAGAAAAATAATCCTAAGTGTCAACCCTAACTTTCAACCCTAACTTTCAACCCTAACTTTCAACCCTAACTTTCAACCCTAACTCTTCTCTGATTGGTTAGTACCCAAATGAGTCACATACCTAAATTTTCGTATTCCCCTATAACCCTGGGCCAAACAAAAATAGAAAAATAATCCTAAGTGTCAACCCTAACTTTCAACCCTAACTTTCAACCTTAACTTTCAACCCTAACTCTTCTCTGATTGGTTAGTACCCAAATGAGTCACATACCTAAATTTTCGTATTCCCCTATAACCCTGGGCCAAACAAAAATAGAAAAATAATCCTAAGTGTCAACCCTAACTTTCAACCCTAACTTTCAACCCTAACTTTCAACCCTAACTCTTCTCTGATTGGTTAGTACCCAAATGAGTCACATACCTAAATTTTCGTATTCCCCTATAACCCTGGGCCAAACAAAAATAGAAAAATAATCCTAAGTGTCAACCCTAACTTTCAACCCTAACTTTCAACCCTAACTTTCAACCCTAACTTTCAACCCTAACTCTTCTCTGATTGGTTAGTACCCAAATGAGTCACATACCTAAATTTTCGTATTCCCCTATAACCCTGGGCCAAACAAAAATAGACAAATAATCCTAAGTGTCAACCCTAACTTTCAACCCTAACTTTCAACCCTAAATTTCAACCCTAACTTTCAACCCTAACTTTCAACCCTAACTCTTCTCTGATTGGTTAGTACCCAAATGAGTCACATACCTAAATTTTCGTATTCCCCTATAACCCTGGGCCAAACAAAAATAGAAAAATAATCCTAAGTGTCAACCCTAACTTTCAACCCTAACTTTCAACCCTAACTTTCAACCCTAACTTTCAACCCTAACTTTCAACCCTAACTTTCAACCCTAACTCTTCTCTGATTGGTTAGTACCCAAATGAGTCACATACCTAAATTTTCGTATTCCCCTATAACCCTGGGCCAAACAAAAATAGAAAAATAATCCTAAGTGTCAACCCTAACTTTCAACCCTAACTTTCAACCCTAACTTTCAACCCTAACTTTCAACCCTAACTTTCAACCCTAACTTTCAACCCTAACTCTTCTCTGATTGGTTAGTACCCAAATGAGTCACATACCTAAATTTTCGTATTCCCCTATAACCCTGGGCCAAACAAAAATAGAAAAATAATCCTAAGTGTCAACCCTAACTTTCAACCCTAACTTTCAACCCTAACTTTCAACCCTAACTTTCAACCCTAACTCTTCTCTGATTGGTTAGTACCCAAATGAGTCACATACCTAAATTTTCGTATTCCCCTATAACCCTAACCCTAACCCTAACCCTAACCCTAACCCTAACCCTAACCCTAACCCTAACTTTCAACCCTAACTTTCAACCCTAACTTTCAACCCTAACTCTTCTCTGATTGGTTAGTACCCAAATGAGTCACATACCTAAATTTTCGTATTCCCCTATAACCCTGGGCCAAACAAAAATAGAAAAATAATCCTAAGTGTCAACCCTAACTTTCAACCCTAACTTTCAACCCTAACTTTCAACCCTAACTTTCAACCCTAACTTTCAACCCTAACTTTCAACCCTAACTCTTCTCTGATTGGTTAGTACCCAAATGAGTCACATACCTAAATTTTCGTATTCCCCTATAACCCTGGGCCAAACAAAAATAGAAAAATAATCCTAAGTGTCAACCCTAACTTTCAACCCTAACTTTCAACCCTAACTTTCAACCCTAACTTTCAACCCTAACTTTCAACCCTAACTCTTCTCTGATTGGTTAGTACCCAAATGAGTCACATACCTAAATTTTCGTATTCCCCTATAACCCTAACCCTAACCCTAACCCTAACCCTAACCCTAACCCTAACCCTAACCCTAACCCTAACCCTAACCCTAACTTTCAACCCTAACTTTCAACCCTAACTCTTCTCTGATTGGTTAGTACCCAAATGAGTCACATACCTAAATTTTCGTATTCCCCTATAACCCTGGGCCAAACAAAAATAGAAAAATAATCCTAAGTGTCAACCCTAACTTTCAACCCTAACTTTCAACCCTAACTTTCAACCCTAACTTTCAACCCTAACTTTCAACCCTAACTCTTCTCTGATTGGTTAGTACCCAAATGAGTCACATACCTAAATTTTCGTATTCCCCTATAACCCTGGGCCAAACAAAAATAGAAAAATAATCCTAACTTTCAACCCTAACTTTCAACCCTAACTTTCAACCCTAACTTTCAACCCTAACTTTCAACCCTAACTTTCAACCCTAACTTTCAACCCTAACTTTCAACCCTAACTCTTCTCTGATTGGTTAGTACCCAAATGAGTCACATACCTAAATTTTCGTATTCCCCTATAACCCTAACCCTAACCCTAACCCTAACCCTAACCCAAATGAGTCACATACCTAAATTTTCGTATTCCCCTATAACCCTGGGCCAAACAAAAATAGAAAAATAATCCTAAGTGTCAACCCTAACTTTCAACCCTAACTTTCAACCCTAACTTTCAACCCTAACTTTCAACCCTAACTCTTCTCTGATTGGTTAGTACCCAAATGAGTCACATACCTAAATTTTCGTATTCCCCTATAACCCTGGGCCAAACAAAAATAGAAAAATAATCCTAAGTGTCAACCCTAACTTTCAACCCTAACTTTCAACCCTAACTTTCAACCCTAACTCTTCTCTGATTGGTTAGTACCCAAATGAGTCACATACCTAAATTTTCGTATTCCCCTATAACCCTGGGCCAAACAAAAATAGAAAAATAATCCTAAGTGTCAACCCTAACTTTCAACCCTAACTTTCAACCCTAACTTTCAACCCTAACTTTCAACCCTAACTCTTCTCTGATTGGTTAGTACCCAAATGAGTCACATACCTAAATTTTCGTATTCCCCTATAACCCTGGGCCAAACAAAAATAGAAAAATAATCCTAACTTTCAACCCTAACTTTCAACCCTAACTTTCAACCCTAACTTTCAACCCTAACTCTTCTCTGATTGGTTAGTACCCAAATGAGTCACATACCTAAATTTTCGTATTCCCCTATAACCCTGGGCCAAACAAAAATAGAAAAATAACCCTAACTTTCAACCCTAACTTTCAACCCTAACTTTCAACCCTAACTTTCAACCCTAACTTTCAACCCTAACTTTCAACCCTAACTCTTCTCTGATTGGTTAGTACCCAAATGAGTCACATACCTAAATTTTCGTATTCCCCTATAACCCTAACCCTAACCCTAACCCTTCTCTGATTGGTTAGTACCCAAATGAGTCACATACCTAAATTTTCGTATTCCCCTATAACCCTAACCCTAACCCTAACCCTAACCCTAACTCTTCTCTGATTGGTTAGTACCCAAATGAGTCACATACCTAAATTTTCGTATTCCCCTATAACCCTGGGCCAAACAAAAATAGAAAAATAATCCTAAATGTCAACCCTAACTTTCAACCCTAACTTTCAACCCTAACTTTCAACCCTAACTCTTCTCTGATTGGTTAGTACCCAAATGAGTCACATACCTAAATTTTCGTATTCCCCTATAACCCTGGGCCAAACAAAAATAGAAAAATAATCCTAAGTGTCAACCCTAACTTTCAACCCTAACTTTCAACCCTAACTTTCAACCCTAACTTTCAACCCTAACTTTCAACCCTAACTCTTCTCTGATTGGTTAGTACCCAAATGAGTCACATACCTAAATTTTCGTATTCCCCTATAACCCTGGGCCAAACAAAAATAGAAAAATAATCCTAACTTTCAACCCTAACTTTCAACCCTAACTTTCAACCCTAACTTTCAACCCTAACTTTCAACCCTAACTTTCAACCCTAACTTTCAACCCTAACTCTTCTCTGATTGGTTAGTACCCAAATGAGTCACATACCTAAATTTTCGTATTCCCCTATAACCCTAACCCTAACCCTAACCCTAACCCTAACCCTAACCCTAACCCTAATACCCTAACCCTAACCCTAACCCTAACCCTAACCCTAACCCTAACCCTAACCCTAACCCTAACCCTAACCGTCAACCCTAACTTTCAACCCTAACTTTCAACCCTAACTTTCAACCCTAACTCTTCTCTGATTGGTTAGTACCCAAATGAGTCACATACCTACATTTTCGTATTCCCCTATAACCCTGGGCCAAACAAAAATAGAAAAATAATCCTAAGTGTCAACCCTAACTTTCAACCCTAACTTTCAACCCTAACTTTCAACCCTAACTTTCAACCCTAACTCTTCTCTGATTGGTTAGTACCCAAATGAGTCACATACCTAAATTTTCGTATTCCCCTATAACCCTGGGCCAAACAAAAATAGAAAAATAATCCTAAGTGTCAACCCTAACTTTCAACCCTAACTTTCAACCCTAACTTTCAACCCTAACTTTCAACCCTAACTCTTCTCTGATTGGTTAGTACCCAAATGAGTCACATACCTAAATTTTCGTATTCCCCTATAACCCTGGGCCAAACAAAAATAGAAAAATAATCCTAAGTGTCAACCCTAACTTTCAACCCTAACTTTCAACCCTAACTTTCAACCCTAACTTTCAACCCTAACTTTCAACCCTAACTCTTCTCTGATTGGTTAGTACCCAAATGAGTCACATACCTAAATTTTCGTATTCCCCTATAACCCTAACCCTAACCCTAACCCTAACCCTAACCCTAACCCTAACCCTGGGCCAAACAAAAATAGAAAAATAATCCTAAGTGTCAACCCTAACTTTCAACCCTAACTTTCAACCCTAACTTTCAACCCTAACTCTTCTCTGATTGGTTAGTACCCAAATGAGTCACATACCTAAATTTTCGTATTCCCCTATAACCCTGGGCCAAACAAAAATAGAAAAATAATCCTAAGTGTCAACCCTAACTTTCAACCCTAACTTTCAACCCTAACTTTCAACCCTAACTTTCAACCCTAACTTTCAACCCTAACTCTTCTCTGATTGGTTAGTACCCAAATGAGTCACATACCTAAATTTTCGTATTCCCCTATAACCCTAACCCTAACCCTAACCCTAACCCTAACCCTAACCCTAACCCTAACCCTAACCCTAATACCCTAACCCTAATACCCTAACCCTAACCCTAACCCTAACCCTAACACCCTAACCCTAATACCCTAACCCTAACCCTAACCCTAACCCTAATACCCTAACCCTAACCCTAATACCCTAACCCTAACCCTAACCCTAATACCCTAACCCTAACCCTAACCCTAACCCTAATACCCTAACCCTAACCCTAACCCTAACCCTAATACCCTAACCCTAACCCTAACCCTAACCCTAACCCTAATAATCCTAAATGTCAACCCTAACTTTCAACCCTAACTTTCAACCCTAACTTTCAACCCTAACTCTTCTCTGATTGGTTAGTACCCAAATGAGTCACATACCTAAATTTTCGTATTCCCCTATAACCCTAACCCTAACCCTAACCCTAACCCTAACCCTAACCCTAACCCTAACCCTAACTTTCAACCCTAACTTTCAACCCTAACTTTCAACCCTAACTCTTCTCTGATTGGTTAGTACCCAAATGAGTCACATACCTAAATTTTCGTATTCCCCTATAACCCTGGGCCAAACAAAAATAGAAAAATAATCCTAAGTGTCAACCCTAACTTTCAACCCTAACTTTCAACCCTAACTTTCAACCCTAACTTTCAACCCTAACTTTCAACCCTAACTTTCAACCCTAACTCTTCTCTGATTGGTTAGTACCCAAATGAGTCACATACCTAAATTTTCGTATTCCCCTATAACCCTGGGCCAAACAAAAATAGAAAAATAATCCTAAGTGTCAACCCTAACTTTCAACCCTAACTTTCAACCCTAACTTTCAACCCTAACTTTCAACCCTAACTTTCAACCCTAACTCTTCTCTGATTGGTTAGTACCCAAATGAGTCACATACCTAAATTTTCGTATTCCCCTATAACCCTGGGCCAAACAAAAATAGAAAAATAATCCTAACTTTCAACCCTAACTTTCAACCCTAACTTTCAACCCTAACTTTCAACCCTAACTTTCAACCCTAACTTTCAACCCTAACTTTCAACCCTAACTTTCAACCCTAACTCTTCTCTGATTGGTTAGTACACAAATGAGTCACATACCTAAATTTTCGTATTCCCCTATAACCCTAACCCTAACCCTAACCCTAACCCTAACCCAAATGAGTCACATACCTAAATTTTCGTATTCCCCTATAACCCTGGGCCAAACAAAAATAGAAAAATAATCCTAAGTGTCAACCCTAACTTTCAACCCTAACTTTCAACCCTAACTTTCAACCCTAACTTTCAACCCTAACTCTTCTCTGATTGGTTAGTACCCAAATGAGTCACATACCTAAATTTTCGTATTCCCCTATAACCCTGGGCCAAACAAAAATAGAAAAATAATCCTAAGTGTCAACCCTAACTTTCAACCCTAACTTTCAACCCTAACTCTTCTCTGATTGGTTAGTACCCAAATGAGTCACATACCTAAATTTTCGTATTCCCCTATAACCCTGGGCCAAACAAAAATAGAAAAATAATCCTAAGTGTCAACCCTAACTTTCAACCCTAACTTTCAACCCTAACTTTCAACCCTAACTCTTCTCTGATTGGTTAGTACCCAAATGAGTCACATACCTAAATTTTCGTATTCCCCTATAACCCTGGGCCAAACAAAAATAGAAAAATAATCCTAAGTGTCAACCCTAACTTTCAACCCTAACTTTCAACCCTAACTTTCAACCCTAACTTTCAACCCTAACTCTTCTCTGATTGGTTAGTACCCAAATGAGTCACATACCTAAATTTTCGTATTCCCCTATAACCCTGGGCCAAACAAAAATAGAAAAATAATCCTAAGTGTCAACCCTAACTTTCAACCCTAACTTTCAACCCTAACTTTCAACCCTAACTCTTCTCTGATTGGTTAGTACCCAAATGAGTCACATACCTAAATTTTCGTATTCCCCTATAACCCTGGGCCAAACAAAAATAGAAAACTAATCCTAAGTGTCAACCCTAACTTTCAACCCTAACTTTCAACCCTAACTTTCAACCCTAACTTTCAACCCAAACTTTCAACCCTAACTCTTCTCTGATTGGTTAGTACCCAAATGAGTCACATACCTAAATTTTCGTATTCCCCTATAACCCTAACCCTAACTTTCAACCCTAACTTTCAACCCTAACTTTCAACCCTAACTTTCAACCCTAACTTTCAACCCTAACTCTTCTCTGATTGGTTAGTACCCAAATGAGTCACATACCTAAATTTTCGTATTCCCCTATAACCCTGGGCCAAACAAAAATAGAAAAATAATCCTAAGTGTCAACCCTAACTTTCAACCCTAACTTTCAACCCTAACTTTCAACCCTAACTTTCAACCATAACTTTCAACCCTAACTCTTCTCTGATTGGTTAGTACCCAAATGAGTCACATACCTAAATTTTCGTATTCCCCTATAACCCTAACCCTAACCCTAACCCTAACCCTGGGCCAAATAAAAATAGAAAAATAATCCTAACTTTCAACCCTAACTTTCAACCCTAACTTTCAACCCTAACTTTCAACCCTAACTCTTCTCTGATTGGTTAGTACCCAAATGAGTCACATACCTAAATTTTCGTATTCCCCTATAACCCTGGGCCAAACAAAAATAGAAAAATAATCCTAAGTGTCAACCCTAACTTTCAACCCTAACTTTCAACCCTAACTTTCAACCCTAACTCTTCTCTGATTGGTTAGTACCCAAATGAGTCACATACCTAAATTTTCGTATTCCCCTATAACCCTGGGCCAAACAAAAATAGAAAAATAATCCTAAGTGTCAACCCTAACTTTCAACCCTAACTTTCAACCCTAACTTTCAACCCTAACTCTTCTCTGATTGGTTAGTACCCAAATGAGTCACATACCTAAATTTTCGTATTCCCCTATAACCCTGGGCCAAACAAAAATAGAAAAATAATCCTAAGTGTCAACCCTAACTTTCAACCCTAACTTTCAACCCTAACTTTCAACCCTAACTCTTCTCTGATTGGTTAGTACCCAAATGAGTCACATACCTAAATTTTCGTATTCCCCTATAACCCTGGGCCAAACAAAAATAGAAAAATAATCCTAAGTGTCAACCCTAACTTTCAACCCTAACTTTCAACCCTAACTTTCAACCCTAACTTTCAACCCTAACTTTCAACCCTAACTCTTCTCTGATTGGTTAGTACCCAAATGAGTCACATACCTAAATTTTCGTATTCCCCTATAACCCTAACCCTAACCCTAACCCTAACCCTAACCCTAACTCTTCTCTGATTGGTTAGTACCCAAATGAGTCACATACCTAAATTTTCGTATTCCCCTATAACCCTGGGCCAAACAAAAATAGAAAAATAATCCTAACTTTCAACCCTAACTTTCAACCCTAACTTTCAACCCTAACTCTTCTCTGATTGGTTAGTACCCAAATGAGTCACATACCTAAATTTTCGTATTCCCCTATAACCCTGGGCCAAACAAAAATAGAAAAATAATCCTAAGTGTCAACCCTAACTTTCAACCCTAACTTTCAACCCTAACTTTCAACCCTAACTTTCAACCCTAACTTTCAACCCTAACTTTCAACCCTAACTTTCAACCCTAACTTTCAACCCTAACTCTTCTCTGATTGGTTAGTACCCAAATGAGTCACATACCTAAATTTTCGTATTCCCCTATAACCCTGGGCCAAACAAAAATAGGATTATTTTTCTAAGTGTCAACCCTAACTTTCAACCCTAACTTTCAACCCTAACTTTCAACCCTAACTTTCAACCCTAACTTTCAACCCTAACTCTTCTCTGATTGGTTAGTACCCAAATGAGTCACATACCTAAATTTTCGTATTCCCCTATAACCCTGGGCCAAACAAAAATAGAAAAATAATCCTAAGTGTCAACCCTAACTTTCAACCCTAACTTTCAACCCTAATTTTCAACCCTAACTTTCAACCCTAACTTTCAAACCCTAACTTTCAACCCTAACTTTCAACCCTAACTCTTCTCTGATTGGTTAGTACCCAAATGAGTCACATACCTAAATTTTCGTATTCCCCTATCACCCTGGGCCAAACAAAAATAGAAAAATAATCCTAACTTTCAACCCTAACTTTCAACCCTAACTTTCAACCCTAACTTTCAACCCTAACTCTTCTCTGATTGGTTAGTACCCAAATGAGTCACATACCTAAATTTTCGTATTCCCCTATAACCCTGGGCCAAACAAAAATAGAAAAATAATCCAAAGTGTCAACCCTAACTTTCAACCCTAACTTTCAACCCTAACTTTCAACCCTAACTTTCAACCCTAACTCTTCTCTGATTGGTTAGTACCCAAATGAGTCACATACCTAAATTTTCGTATTCCCCTATAACCCTGGGCCAAACAAAAATAGAAAAATAATCCTAAGTGTCAACCCTAACTTTCAACCCTAACTTTCAACCCTAACTTTCAACCCTAACTTTCAACCCTAACTTTCAACCCTAACTTTCAACCCTAACTTTCAACCCTAACTCTTCTCTGATTGGTTAGTACCCAAATGAGTCACATACCTAAATTTTCGTATTCCCCTATAACCCTGGGCCAAACAAAAATAGAAAAATAATCCAAATTGTCAACCCTAACTTTCAACCCTAACTTTCAACCCTAACTTTCAACCCTAACTCTTCTCTGATTGGTTAGTACCCAAATGAGTCACATACCTAAATTTTCGTATTCCCCTATAACCCTGGGCCAAACAAAAATAGAAAAATAATCCTAAGTGTCAACCCTAACTTTCAACCCTAACTTTCAACCCTAACTTTCAACCCTAACTCTTCTCTGATTGGTTAGTACCCAAATGAGTCACATACCTAAATTTTCGTATTCCCCTATAACCCTGGGCCAAACAAAAATAGACAAATAATCCTAAGTGTCAACCCTAACTTTCAACCCTAACTTTCAACCCTAACTTTCAACCCTAACTTTCAACCCTAACTCTTCTCTGATTGGTTAGTACCCAAATGAGTCACATACCTAAATTTTCGTATTCCCCTATAACCCTGGGCCAAACAAAAATAGAAAAATAATCCTAAGTGTCAACCCTAACTTTCAACCCTAACTTTCAACCCTAACTTTCAACCCTAACTTTCAACCCTAACTTTCAACCCTAACTTTCAACCCTAACTTTCAACCCTAACTCTTCTCTGATTGGTTAGTACCCAAATGAGTCACATACCTAAATTTTCGTATTCCCCTATCACCCTGGGCCAAACAAAAATAGAAAAATAATCCTAACTTTCAACCCTAACTTTCAACCCTAACTTTCAACCCTAACTCTTCTCTGATTGGTTAGTACCCAAATGAGTCACATACCTAAATTTTCGTATTCCCCTATAACCCTGGGCCAAACAAAAATAGAAAAATAATCCAAAGTGTCAACCCTAACTTTCAACCCTAACTTTCAACCCTAACTTTCAACCCTAACTTTCAACCCTAACTTTCAACCCTAACTTTCAACCCTAACTTTCAACCCTAACTCTTCTCTGATTGGTTAGTACCCAAATGAGTCACATACCTAAATTTTCGTATTCCCCTATAACCCTGGGCCAAACAAAAATAGAAAAATAATCCTAACTTTCAACCCTAACTTTCAACCCTAACTTTCAACCCTAACTTTCAACCCTAACTCTTCTCTGATTGGTTAGTACCCAAATGAGTCACATACCTAAATTTTCGTATTCCCCTATAACCCTGGGCCAAACAAAAATAGAAAAATAATCCTAACTTTCAACCCTAACTTTCAACCCTAACTTTCAACCCTAACTCTTCTCTGATTGGTTAGTACCCAAATGAGTCACATACCTAAATTTTCGTATTCCCCTATAACCCTAACCCTAACCCTAACCCTAACCCTAACCCTAACCCTAACCCTAACCCTAACCCTAACCCTAATACCCTAACCCTAACCCTAATACCCTAACCCTAACCCTAACCCTAACCCTAACTCTTCTCTGATTGGTTAGTACCCAAATGAGTCACATACCTAAATTTTCGTATTCCCCTATAACCCTGGGCCAAACAAAAATAGAAAAATAATCCTAAGTGTCAACCCTAACTTTCAACCCTAACTTTCAACCCTAACTTTCAACCCTAACTTTCAACCCTAACTTTCAACCCTAACTCTTCTCTGATTGGTTAGTACCCAAATGAGTCACATACCTAAATTTTCGTATTCCCCTATAACCCTGGGCCAAACAAAAATAGAAAAATAATCCTAACTTTCAACCCTAACTTTCAACCCTAACTTTCAACCCTAACTTTCAACCCTAACTTTCAACCCTAACTCTTCTCTGATTGGTTAGTACCCAAATGAGTCACATACCTAAATTTTCGTATTCCCCTATAACCCTGGGCCAAACAAAAATAGAAAAATAATCCTAAGTGTCAACCCTAACTTTCAACCCTAACTTTCAACCCTAACTCTTCTCTGATTGGTTAGTACCCAAATGAGTCACATACCTAAATTTTCGTATTCCCCTATAACCCTGGGCCAAACAAAAATAGAAAAATAATCCTAAGTGTCAACCCTAACTTTCAACCCTAACTTTCAACCCTAACTTTCAACCCTAACTCTTCTCTGATTGGTTAGTACCCAAATGAGTCACATACCTAAATTTTCGTATTCCCCTATAACCCTGGGCCAAACAAAAATAGAAAAATAATCCTAAGTGTCAACCCTAACTTTCAACCCTAACTTTCAACCCTAACTTTCAACCCTAACTTTCAACCCTAACTCTTCTCTGATTGGTTAGTACCCAAATGAGTCACATACCTAAATTTTCGTATTCCCCTATAACCCTGGGCCAAACAAAAATAGAAAAATAATCCTAACTTTCAACCCTAACTTTCAACCCTAACTTTCAACCCTAACTTTCAACCCTAACTTTCAACCCTAACTCTTCTCTGATTGGTTAGTACCCAAATGAGTCACATACCTAAATTTTCGTATTCCCCTATAACCCTGGGCCAAACAAAAATAGAAAAATAATCCTAAGTGTCAACCCTAACTTTCAACCCTAACTTTCAACCCTAACTTTCAACCCTAACTTTCAACCCTAACTCTTCTCTGATTGGTTAGTACCCAAATGAGTCACATACCTAAATTTTCGTATTCCCCTATAACCCTGGGCCAAACAAAAATAGAAAAATAATCCTAAGTGTCAACCCTAACTTTCAACCCTAACTTTCAACCCTAACTCTTCTCTGATTGGTTAGTACCCAAATGAGTCACATACCTAAATTTTCGTATTCCCCTATAACCCTGGGCCAAACAAAAATAGAAAAATAATCCTAAGTGTCAACCCTAACTTTCAACCCTAACTTTCAACCCTAACTTTCAACCCTAACTCTTCTCTGATTGGTTAGTACCCAAATGAGTCACATACCTAAATTTTCGTATTCCCCTATAACCCTGGGCCAAACAAAAATAGAAAAATAATCCTAAGTGTCAACCCTAACTTTCAACCCTAACTTTCAACCCTAACTTTCAACCCTAACTTTCAACCCTAACTTTCAACCCTAACTCTTCTCTGATTGGTTAGTACCCAAATGAGTCACATACCTAAATTTTCGTATTCCCCTATAACCCTGGGCCAAACAAAAATAGAAAAATAATCCTAAGTGTCAACCCTAACTTTCAACCCTAACTTTCAACCCTAACTTTCAACCCTAACTCTTCTCTGATTGGTTAGTACCCAAATGAGTCACATACCTAAATTTTCGTATTCCCCTATAACCCTGGGCCAAACAAAAATAGAAAACTAATCCTAAGTGTCAACCCTAACTTTCAACCCTAACTTTCAACCCTAACTTTCAACCCTAACTTTCAACCCAAACTTTCAACCCTAACTCTTCTCTGATTGGTTAGTACCCAAATGAGTCACATACCTAAATTTTCGTATTCCCCTATAACCCTAACCCTAACTTTCAACCCTAACTTTCAACCCTAACTTTCAACCCTAACTTTCAACCCTAACTTTCAACCCTAACTCTTCTCTGATTGGTTAGTACCCAAATGAGTCACATACCTAAATTTTCGTATTCCCCTATAACCCTGGGCCAAACAAAAATAGAAAAATAATCCTAAGTGTCAACCCTAACTTTCAACCCTAACTTTCAACCCTAACTTTCAACCCTAACTTTCAACCCTAACTTTCAACCATAACTTTCAACCCTAACTCTTCTCTGATTGGTTAGTACCCAAATGAGTCACATACCTAAATTTTCGTATTCCCCTATAACCCTGGGCCAAACAAAAATAGAAAAATAATCCTAACTTTCAACCCTAACTTTCAACCCTAACTTTCAACCCTAACTTTCAACCCTAACTTTCAACCCTAACTCTTCTCTGATTGGTTAGTACCCAAATGAGTCACATACCTAAATTTTCGTATTCCCCTATAACCCTGGGCCAAACAAAAATAGAAAAATAATCCTAAGTGTCAACCCTAACTTTCAACCCTAACTTTCAACCCTAACTTTCAACCCTAACTTTCAACCCTAACTCTTCTCTGATTGGTTAGTACCCAAATGAGTCACATACCTAAATTTTCGTATTCCCCTATAACCCTGGGCCAAACAAAAATAGAAAAATAATCCTAAGTGTCAACCCTAACTTTCAACCCTAACTTTCAACCCTAACTCTTCTCTGATTGGTTAGTACCCAAATGAGTCACATACCTAAATTTTCGTATTCCCCTATAACCCTGGGCCAAACAAAAATAGAAAAATAATCCTAAGTGTCAACCCTAACTTTCAACCCTAACTTTCAACCCTAACTTTCAACCCTAACTCTTCTCTGATTGGTTAGTACCCAAATGAGTCACATACCTAAATTTTCGTATTCCCCTATAACCCTGGGCCAAACAAAAATAGAAAAATAATCCTAAGTGTCAACCCTAACTTTCAACCCTAACTTTCAACCCTAACTTTCAACCCTAACTTTCAACCCTAACTCTTCTCTGATTGGTTAGTACCCAAATGAGTCACATACCTAAATTTTCGTATTCCCCTATAACCCTGGGCCAAACAAAAATAGAAAAATTATCCTAAGTGTCAACCCTAACTTTCAACCCTAACTTTCAACCCTAACTTTCAACCCTAACTCTTCTCTGATTGGTTAGTACCCAAATGAGTCACATACCTAAATTTTCGTATTCCCCTATAACCCTGGGCCAAACAAAAATAGAAAACTAATCCTAAGTGTCAACCCTAACTTTCAACCCTAACTTTCAACCCTAACTTTCAACCCTAACTTTCAACCCAAACTTTCAACCCTAACTCTTCTCTGATTGGTTAGTACCCAAATGAGTCACATACCTAAATTTTCGTATTCCCCTATAACCCTAACCCTAACTTTCAACCCTAACTTTCAACCCTAACTTTCAACCCTAACTTTCAACCCTAACTTTCAACCCTAACTCTTCTCTGATTGGTTAGTACCCAAATGAGTCACATACCTAAATTTTCGTATTCCCCTATAACCCTGGGCCAAACAAAAATAGAAAAATAATCCTAAGTGTCAACCCTAACTTTCAACCCTAACTTTCAACCCTAACTTTCAACCCTAACTTTCAACCATAACTTTCAACCCTAACTCTTCTCTGATTGGTTAGTACCCAAATGAGTCACATACCTAAATTTTCGTATTCCCCTATAACCCTAACCCTAACCCTAACCCTAACCCTAACCCTGGGCCAAATAAAAATAGAAAAATAATCCTAACTTTCAACCCTAACTTTCAACCCTAACTTTCAACCCTAACTTTCAACCCTAACTCTTCTCTGATTGGTTAGTACCCAAATGAGTCACATACCTAAATTTTCGTATTCCCCTATAACCCTGGGCCAAACAAAAATAGAAAAATAATCCTAAGTGTCAACCCTAACTTTCAACCCTAACTTTCAACCCTAACTTTCAACCCTAACTCTTCTCTGATTGGTTAGTACCCAAATGAGTCACATACCTAAATTTTCGTATTCCCCTATAACCCTGGGCCAAACAAAAATAGAAAAAAAAACCTAAGTGTCAACCCTAACTTTCAACCCTAACTTTCAACCCTAACTTTCAACCCTAACTCTTCTCTGATTGGTTAGTACCCAAATGAGTCACATACCTAAATTTTCGTATTCCCCTATAACCCTGGGCCAAACAAAAATAGAAAAATAATCCTAAGTGTCAACCCTAACTTTCAACCCTAACTTTCAACCCTAACTTTCAACCCTAACTCTTCTCTGATTGGTTAGTACCCAAATGAGTCACATACCTAAATTTTCGTATTCCCCTATAACCCTGGGCCAAACAAAAATAGAAAAATAATCCTAAGTGTCAACCCTAACTTTCAACCCTAACTTTCAACCCTAACTTTCAACCCTAACTCTTCTCTGATTGGTTAGTACCCAAATGAGTCACATACCTAAATTTTCGTATTCCCCTATAACCCTGGGCCAAACAAAAATAGAAAAATAATCCTAAGTGTCAACCCTAACTTTCAACCCTAACTTTCAACCCTAACTTTCAACCCTAACTTTCAACCCTAACTTTCAACCCTAACTCTTCTCTGATTGGTTAGTACCCAAATGAGTCACATACCTAAATTTTCGTATTCCCCTATAACCCTAACCCTAACCCTAACCCTAACCCTAACCCTAACTCTTCTCTGATTGGTTAGTACCCAAATGAGTCACATACCTAAATTTTCGTATTCCCCTATAACCCTGGGCCAAACAAAAATAGAAAAATAATCCTAACTTTCAACCCTAACTTTCAACCCTAACTTTCAACCCTAACTCTTCTCTGATTGGTTAGTACCCAAATGAGTCACATACCTAAATTTTCGTATTCCCCTATAACCCTGGGCCAAACAAAAATAGAAAAATAATCCTAAGTGTCAACCCTAACTTTCAACCCTAACTTTCAACCCTAACTTTCAACCCTAACTTTCAACCCTAACTTTCAACCCTAACTTTCAACCCTAACTTTCAACCCTAACTTTCAACCCTAACTCTTCTCTGATTGGTTAGTACCCAAATGAGTCACATACCTAAATTTTCGTATTCCCCTATAACCCTGGGCCAAACAAAAATAGGATTATTTTTCTAAGTGTCAACCCTAACTTTCAACCCTAACTTTCAACCCTAACTTTCAACCCTAACTTTCAACCCTAACTTTCAACCCTAACTCTTCTCTGATTGGTTAGTACCCAAATGAGTCACATACCTAAATTTTCGTATTCCCCTATAACCCTGGGCCAAACAAAAATAGAAAAATAATCCTAAGTGTCAACCCTAACTTTCAACCCTAACTTTCAACCCTAACTTTCAACCCTAACTTTCAACCCTAACTTTCAACCCTAACTTTCAACCCTAACTTTCAACCCTAACTCTTCTCTGATTGGTTAGTACCCAAATGAGTCACATACCTAAATTTTCGTATTCCCCTATCACCCTGGGCCAAACAAAAATAGAAAAATAATCCTAACTTTCAACCCTAACTTTCAACCCTAACTTTCAACCCTAACTTTCAACCCTAACTCTTCTCTGATTGGTTAGTACCCAAATGAGTCACATACCTAAATTTTCGTATTCCCCTATAACCCTGGGCCAAACAAAAATAGAAAAATAATCCAAAGTGTCAACCCTAACTTTCAACCCTAACTTTCAACCCTAACTTTCAACCCTAACTTTCAACCCTAACTCTTCTCTGATTGGTTAGTACCCAAATGAGTCACATACCTAAATTTTCGTATTCCCCTATAACCCTGGGCCAAACAAAAATAGAAAAATAATCCTAAGTGTCAACCCTAACTTTCAACCCTAACTTTCAACCCTAACTTTCAACCCTAACTTTCAACCCTAACTTTCAACCCTAACTTTCAACCCTAACTCTTCTCTGATTGGTTAGTACCCAAATGAGTCACATACCTAAATTTTCGTATTCCCCTATAACCCTGGGCCAAACAAAAATAGAAAAATAATCCAAAGTGTCAACCCTAACTTTCAACCCTAACTTTCAACCCTAACTTTCAACCCTAACTCTTCTCTGATTGGTTAGTACCCAAATGAGTCACATACCTAAATTTTCGTATTCCCCTATAACCCTGGGCCAAACAAAAATAGAAAAATAATCCTAAGTGTCAACCCTAACTTTCAACCCTAACTTTCAACCCTAACTTTCAACCCTAACTCTTCTCTGATTGGTTAGTACCCAAATGAGTCACATACCTAAATTTTCGTATTCCCCTATAACCCTGGGCCAAACAAAAATAGACAAATAATCCTAAGTGTCAACCCTAACTTTCAACCCTAACTTTCAACCCTAACTTTCAACCCTAACTTTCAACCCTAACTCTTCTCTGATTGGTTAGTACCCAAATGAGTCACATACCTAAATTTTCGTATTCCCCTATAACCCTGGGCCAAACAAAAATAGAAAAATAATCCTAAGTGTCAACCCTAACTTTCAACCCTAACTTTCAACCCTAACTTTCAACCCTAACTTTCAACCCTAACTTTCAACCCTAACTTTCAACCCTAACTTTCAACCCTAACTCTTCTCTGATTGGTTAGTACCCAAATGAGTCACATACCTAAATTTTCGTATTCCCCTATCACCCTGGGCCAAACAAAAATAGAAAAATAATCCTAACTTTCAACCCTAACTTTCAACCCTAACTTTCAACCCTAACTCTTCTCTGATTGGTTAGTACCCAAATGAGTCACATACCTAAATTTTCGTATTCCCCTATAACCCTGGGCCAAACAAAAATAGAAAAATAATCCAAAGTGTCAACCCTAACTTTCAACCCTAACTTTCAACCCTAACTTTCAACCCTAACTTTCAACCCTAACTTTCAACCCTAACTTTCAACCCTAACTCTTCTCTGATTGGTTAGTACCCAAATGAGTCACATACCTAAATTTTCGTATTCCCCTATAACCCTGGGCCAAACAAAAATAGAAAAATAATCCTAACTTTCAACCCTAACTTTCAACCCTAACTTTCAACCCTAACTTTCAACCCTAACTCTTCTCTGATTGGTTAGTACCCAAATGAGTCACATACCTAAATTTTCGTATTCCCCTATAACCCTGGGCCAAACAAAAATAGAAAAATAATCCTAACTTTCAACCCTAACTTTCAACCCTAACTTTCAACCCTAACTCTTCTCTGATTGGTTAGTACCCAAATGAGTCACATACCTAAATTTTCGTATTCCCCTATAACCCTAACCCTAACCCTAACCCTAACCCTAACCCTAACCCTAACCCTAACCCTAATACCCTAACCCTAACCCTAATACCCTAACCCTAACCCTAACCCTAACCCTAACTCTTCTCTGATTGGTTAGTACCCAAATGAGTCACATACCTAAATTTTCGTATTCCCCTATAACCCTGGGCCAAACAAAAATAGAAAAATAATCCTAAGTGTCAACCCTAACTTTCAACCCTAACTTTCAACCCTAACTTTCAACCCTAACTTTCAACCCTAACTTTCAACCCTAACTCTTCTCTGATTGGTTAGTACCCAAATGAGTCACATACCTAAATTTTCGTATTCCCCTATAACCCTGGGCCAAACAAAAATAGAAAAATAATCCTAACTTTCAACCCTAACTTTCAACCCTAACTTTCAACCCTAACTTTCAACCCTAACTTTCAACCCTAACTCTTCTCTGATTGGTTAGTACCCAAATGAGTCACATACCTAAATTTTCGTATTCCCCTATAACCCTGGGCCAAACAAAAATAGAAAAATAATCCTAAGTGTCAACCCTAACTTTCAACCCTAACTTTCAACCCTAACTCTTCTCTGATTGGTTAGTACCCAAATGAGTCACATACCTAAATTTTCGTATTCCCCTATAACCCTGGGCCAAACAAAAATAGAAAAATAATCCTAAGTGTCAACCCTAACTTTCAACCCTAACTTTCAACCCTAACTTTCAACCCTAACTCTTCTCTGATTGGTTAGTACCCAAATGAGTCACATACCTAAATTTTCGTATTCCCCTATAACCCTGGGCCAAACAAAAATAGAAAAATAATCCTAAGTGTCAACCCTAACTTTCAACCCTAACTTTCAACCCTAACTTTCAACCCTAACTTTCAACCCTAACTCTTCTCTGATTGGTTAGTACCCAAATGAGTCACATACCTAAATTTTCGTATTCCCCTATAACCCTGGGCCAAACAAAAATAGAAAAATAATCCTAACTTTCAACCCTAACTTTCAACCCTAACTTTCAACCCTAACTTTCAACCCTAACTTTCAACCCTAACTCTTCTCTGATTGGTTAGTACCCAAATGAGTCACATACCTAAATTTTCGTATTCCCCTATAACCCTGGGCCAAACAAAAATAGAAAAATAATCCTAAGTGTCAACCCTAACTTTCAACCCTAACTTTCAACCCTAACTTTCAACCCTAACTTTCAACCCTAACTCTTCTCTGATTGGTTAGTACCCAAATGAGTCACATACCTAAATTTTCGTATTCCCCTATAACCCTGGGCCAAACAAAAATAGAAAAATAATCCTAAGTGTCAACCCTAACTTTCAACCCTAACTTTCAACCCTAACTCTTCTCTGATTGGTTAGTACCCAAATGAGTCACATACCTAAATTTTCGTATTCCCCTATAACCCTGGGCCAAACAAAAATAGAAAAATAATCCTAAGTGTCAACCCTAACTTTCAACCCTAACTTTCAACCCTAACTTTCAACCCTAACTCTTCTCTGATTGGTTAGTACCCAAATGAGTCACATACCTAAATTTTCGTATTCCCCTATAACCCTGGGCCAAACAAAAATAGAAAAATAATCCTAAGTGTCAACCCTAACTTTCAACCCTAACTTTCAACCCTAACTTTCAACCCTAACTTTCAACCCTAACTTTCAACCCTAACTCTTCTCTGATTGGTTAGTACCCAAATGAGTCACATACCTAAATTTTCGTATTCCCCTATAACCCTGGGCCAAACAAAAATAGAAAAATAATCCTAAGTGTCAACCCTAACTTTCAACCCTAACTTTCAACCCTAACTTTCAACCCTAACTCTTCTCTGATTGGTTAGTACCCAAATGAGTCACATACCTAAATTTTCGTATTCCCCTATAACCCTGGGCCAAACAAAAATAGAAAATTAATCCTAAGTGTCAACCCTAACTTTCAACCCTAACTTTCAACCCTAACTTTCAACCCTAACTTTCAACCCAAACTTTCAACCCTAACTCTTCTCTGATTGGTTAGTACCCAAATGAGTCACATACCTAAATTTTCGTATTCCCCTATAACCCTAACCCTAACTTTCAACCCTAACTTTCAACCCTAACTTTCAACCCTAACTTTCAACCCTAACTTTCAACCCTAACTCTTCTCTGATTGGTTAGTACCCAAATGAGTCACATACCTAAATTTTCGTATTCCCCTATAACCCTGGGCCAAACAAAAATAGAAAAATAATCCTAAGTGTCAACCCTAACTTTCAACCCTAACTTTCAACCCTAACTTTCAACCCTAACTTTCAACCCTAACTTTCAACCATAACTTTCAACCCTAACTCTTCTCTGATTGGTTAGTACCCAAATGAGTCACATACCTAAATTTTCGTATTCCCCTATAACCCTGGGCCAAACAAAAATAGAAAAATAATCCTAACTTTCAACCCTAACTTTCAACCCTAACTTTCAACCCTAACTTTCAACCCTAACTTTCAACCCTAACTCTTCTCTGATTGGTTAGTACCCAAATGAGTCACATACCTAAATTTTCGTATTCCCCTATAACCCTGGGCCAAACAAAAATAGAAAAATAATCCTAAGTGTCAACCCTAACTTTCAACCCTAACTTTCAACCCTAACTTTCAACCCTAACTTTCAACCCTAACTCTTCTCTGATTGGTTAGTACCCAAATGAGTCACATACCTAAATTTTCGTATTCCCCTATAACCCTGGGCCAAACAAAAATAGAAAAATAATCCTAAGTGTCAACCCTAACTTTCAACCCTAACTTTCAACCCTAACTCTTCTCTGATTGGTTAGTACCCAAATGAGTCACATACCTAAATTTTCGTATTCCCCTATAACCCTGGGCCAAACAAAAATAGAAAAATAATCCTAAGTGTCAACCCTAACTTTCAACCCTAACTTTCAACCCTAACTTTCAACCCTAACTCTTCTCTGATTGGTTAGTACCCAAATGAGTCACATACCTAAATTTTCGTATTCCCCTATAACCCTGGGCCAAACAAAAATAGAAAAATAATCCTAAGTGTCAACCCTAACTTTCAACCCTAACTTTCAACCCTAACTTTCAACCCTAACTTTCAACCCTAACTCTTCTCTGATTGGTTAGTACCCAAATGAGTCACATACCTAAATTTTCGTATTCCCCTATAACCCTGGGCCAAACAAAAATAGAAAAATAATCCTAAGTGTCAACCCTAACTTTCAACCCTAACTTTCAACCCTAACTTTCAACCCTAACTCTTCTCTGATTGGTTAGTACCCAAATGAGTCACATACCTAAATTTTCGTATTCCCCTATAACCCTGGGCCAAACAAAAATAGAAAACTAATCCTAAGTGTCAACCCTAACTTTCAACCCTAACTTTCAACCCTAACTTTCAACCCTAACTTTCAACCCAAACTTTCAACCCTAACTCTTCTCTGATTGGTTAGTACCCAAATGAGTCACATACCTAAATTTTCGTATTCCCCTATAACCCTAACCCTAACTTTCAACCCTAACTTTCAACCCTAACTTTCAACCCTAACTTTCAACCCTAACTTTCAACCCTAACTCTTCTCTGATTGGTTAGTAACCAAATGAGTCACATACCTAAATTTTCGTATTCCCCTATAACCCTGGGCCAAACAAAAATAGAAAAATAATCCTAAGTGTCAACCCTAACTTTCAACCCTAACTTTCAACCCTAACTTTCAACCCTAACTTTCAACCATAACTTTCAACCCTAACTCTTCTCTGATTGGTTAGTACCCAAATGAGTCACATACCTAAATTTTCGTATTCCCCTATAACCCTAACCCTAACCCTAACCCTAACCCTAACCCTGGGCCAAATAAAAATAGAAAAATAATCCTAACTTTCAACCCTAACTTTCAACCCTAACTTTCAACCCTAACTTTCAACCCTAACTCTTCTCTGATTGGTTAGTACCCAAATGAGTCACATACCTAAATTTTCGTATTCCCCTATAACCCTGGGCCAAACAAAAATAGAAAAATAATCCTAAGTGTCAACCCTAACTTTCAACCCTAACTTTCAACCCTAACTTTCAACCCTAACTCTTCTCTGATTGGTTAGTACCCAAATGAGTCACATACCTAAATTTTCGTATTCCCCTATAACCCTGGGCCAAACAAAAATAGAAAAAAAAACCTAAGTGTCAACCCTAACTTTCAACCCTAACTTTCAACCCTAACTTTCAACCCTAACTCTTCTCTGATTGGTTAGTACCCAAATGAGTCACATACCTAAATTTTCGTATTCCCCTATAACCCTGGGCCAAACAAAAATAGAAAAATAATCCTAAGTGTCAACCCTAACTTTCAACCCTAACTTTCAACCCTAACTTTCAACCCTAACTCTTCTCTGATTGGTTAGTACCCAAATGAGTCACATACCTAAATTTTCGTATTCCCCTATAACCCTGGGCCAAACAAAAATAGAAAAATAATCCTAAGTGTCAACCCTAACTTTCAACCCTAACTTTCAACCCTAACTTTCAACCCTAACTCTTCTCTGATTGGTTAGTACCCAAATGAGTCACATACCTAAATTTTCGTATTCCCCTATAACCCTGGGCCAAACAAAAATAGAAAAATAATCCTAAGTGTCAACCCTAACTTTCAACCCTAACTTTCAACCCTAACTTTCAACCCTAACTCTTCTCTGATTGGTTAGTACCCAAATGAGTCACATACCTAAATTTTCGTATTCCCCTATAACCCTGGGCCAAACAAAAATAGAAAAATAATCCTAAGTGTCAACCCTAACTTTCAACCCTAACTTTCAACCCTAACTTTCAACCCTAACTTTCAACCCTAACTTTCAACCCTAACTCTTCTCTGATTGGTTAGTACCCAAATGAGTCACATACCTAAATTTTCGTATTCCCCTATAACCCTAACCCTAACCCTAACCCTAACCCTAACCCTAACTCTTCTCTGATTGGTTAGTACCCAAATGAGTCACATACCTAAATTTTCGTATTCCCCTATAACCCTGGGCCAAACAAAAATAGAAAAATAATCCTAACTTTCAACCCTAACTTTCAACCCTAACTTTCAACCCTAACTCTTCTCTGATTGGTTAGTACCCAAATGAGTCACATACCTACATTTTCGTATTCCCCTATAACCCTGGGCCAAACAAAAATAGAAAAATAATCCTAAGTGTCAACCCTAACTTTCAACCCTAACTTTCAACCCTAACTTTCAACCCTAACTTTCAACCCTAACTTTCAACCCTAACTTTCAACCCTAACTTTCAACCCTAACTTTCAACCCTAACTCTTCTCTGATTGGTTAGTACCCAAATGAGTCACATACCTAAATTTTCGTATTCCCCTATAACCCTGGGCCAAACAAAAATAGGATTATTTTTCTAAGTGTCAACCCTAACTTTCAACCCTAACTTTCAACCCTAACTTTCAACCCTAACTTTCAACCCTAACTTTCAACCCTAACTCTTCTCTGATTGGTTAGTACCCAAATGAGTCACATACCTAAATTTTCGTATTCCCCTATAACCCTGGGCCAAACAAAAATAGAAAAATAATCCTAAGTGTCAACCCTAACTTTCAACCCTAACTTTCAACCCTAACTTTCAACCCTAACTTTCAACCCTAACTTTCAACCCTAACTTTCAACCCTAACTTTCAACCCTAACTCTTCTCTGATTGGTTAGTACCCAAATGAGTCACATACCTAAATTTTCGTATTCCCCTATCACCCTGGGCCAAACAAAAATAGAAAAATAATCCTAACTTTCAACCCTAACTTTCAACCCTAACTTTCAACCCTAACTTTCAACCCTAACTCTTCTCTGATTGGTTAGTACCCAAATGAGTCACATACCTAAATTTTCGTATTCCCCTATAACCCTGGGCCAAACAAAAATAGAAAAATAATCCAAAGTGTCAACCCTAACTTTCAACCCTAACTTTCAACCCTAACTTTCAACCCTAACTTTCAACCCTAACTCTTCTCTGATTGGTTAGTACCCAAATGAGTCACATACCTAAATTTTCGTATTCCCCTATAACCCTGGGCCAAACAAAAATAGAAAAATAATCCTAAGTGTCAACCCTAACTTTCAACCCTAACTTTCAACCCTAACTTTCAACCCTAACTTTCAACCCTAACTTTCAACCCTAACTTTCAACCCTAACTTTCAACCCTAACTCTTCTCTGATTGGTTAGTACCCAAATGAGTCACATACCTAAATTTTCGTATTCCCCTATAACCCTGGGCCAAACAAAAATAGAAAAATAATCCAAAGTGTCAACCCTAACTTTCAACCCTAACTTTCAACCCTAACTTTCAACCCTAACTCTTCTCTGATTGGTTAGTACCCAAATGAGTCACATACCTAAATTTTCGTATTCCCCTATAACCCTGGGCCAAACAAAAATAGAAAAATAATCCTAAGTGTCAATCCTAACTTTCAACCCTAACTTTCAACCCTAACTTTCAACCCTAACTCTTCTCTGATTGGTTAGTACCCAAATGAGTCACATACCTAAATTTTCGTATTCCCCTATAACCCTGGGCCAAACAAAAATAGACAAATAATCCTAAGTGTCAACCCTAACTTTCAACCCTAACTTTCAACCCTAACTTTCAACCCTAACTTTCAACCCTAACTCTTCTCTGATTGGTTAGTACCCAAATGAGTCACATACCTAAATTTTCGTATTCCCCTATAACCCTGGGCCAAACAAAAATAGAAAAATAATCCTAAGTGTCAACCCTAACTTTCAACCCTAACTTTCAACCCTAACTTTCAACCCTAACTTTCAACCCTAACTTTCAACCCTAACTTTCAACCCTAACTTTCAACCCTAACTCTTCTCTGATTGGTTAGTACCCAAATGAGTCACATACCTAAATTTTCGTATTCCCCTATCACCCTGGGCCAAACAAAAATAGAAAAATAATCCTAACTTTCAACCCTAACTTTCAACCCTAACTTTCAACCCTAACTCTTCTCTGATTGGTTAGTACCCAAATGAGTCACATACCTAAATTTTCGTATTCCCCTATAACCCTGGGCCAAACAAAAATAGAAAAATAATCCTAAGTGTCAACCCTAACTTTCAACCCTAACTTTCAACCCTAACTTTCAACCCTAACTTTCAACCCTAACTCTTCTCTGATTGGTTAGTACCCAAATGAGTCACATACCTAAATTTTCGTATTCCCCTATAACCCTGGGCCAAACAAAAATAGAAAAATAATCCTAAGTGTCAACCCTAACTTTCAACCCTAACTTTCAACCCTAACTTTCAACCCTAACTTTCAACCCTAACTCTTCTCTGATTGGTTAGTACCCAAATGAGTCACATACCTAAATTTTCGTATTCCCCTATAACCCTGGGCCAAACAAAAATAGAAAAATAATCCTAAGTGTCAACCCTAACTTTCAACCCTAACTTTCAACCCTAACTTTCAACCCTAACTTTCAACCCTAACTCTTCTCTGATTGGTTAGTACCCAAATGAGTCACATACCTAAATTTTCGTATTCCCCTATAACCCTGGGCCAAACAAAAATAGAAAAATAATCCTAAGTGTCAACCCTAACTTTCAACCCTAACTTTCAACCCTAACTTTCAACCCTAACTTTCAACCCTAACTCTTCTCTGATTGGTTAGTACCCAAATGAGTCACATACCTAAATTTTCGTATTCCCCTATAACCCTGGGCCAAACAAAAATAGAAAAATAATCCTAAGTGTCAACCCTAACTTTCAACCCTAACTTTCAACCCTAACTTTCAACCCTAACTTTCAACCCTAACTCTTCTCTGATTGGTTAGTACCCAAATGAGTCACATACCTAAATTTTCGTATTCCCCTATAACCCTGGGCCAAACAAAAATAGAAAAATAATCCTAAGTGTCAACCCTAACTTTCAACCCTAACTTTCAACCCTAACTTTCAACCCTAACTTTCAACCCTAACTTTCAACCCTAACTCTTCTCTGATTGGTTAGTACCCAAATGAGTCACATACCTAAATTTTCGTATTCCCCTATAACCCTGGGCCAAACAAAAATAGAAAAATAATCCTAAGTGTCAACCCTAACTTTCAACCCTAACTTTCAACCCTAACTTTCAACCCTAACTCTTCTCTGATTGGTTAGTACCCAAATGAGTCACATACCTAAATTTTCGTATTCCCCTATAACCCTGGGCCAAACAAAAATAGAAAAATAATCCTAAGTGTCAACCCTAACTTTCAACCCTAACTTTCAACCCTAACTTTCAACCCTAACTTTCAACCCTAACTCTTCTCTGATTGGTTAGTACCCAAATGAGTCACATACCTAAATTTTCGTATTCCCCTATAACCCTGGGCCAAACAAAAATAGAAAAATAATCCTAAGTGTCAACCCTAACTTTCAACCCTAACTTTCAACCCTAACTTTCAACCCTAACTTTCAACCCTAACTCTTCTCTGATTGGTTAGTACCCAAATGAGTCACATACCTACATTTTCGTATTCCCCTATAACCCTGGGCCAAACAAAAATAGAAAAATAATCCTAAGTGTCAACCCTAACTTTCAACCCTAACTTTCAACCCTAACTTTCAACCCTAACTTTCAACCCTAACTCTTCTCTGATTGGTTAGTACCCAAATGAGTCACATACCTAAATTTTCGTATTCCCCTATAACCCTGGGCCAAACAAAAATAGACAAATAATCCTAAGTGTCAACCCTAACTTTCAACCCTAACTTTCAACCCTAACTTTCAACCCTAACTTTCAACCCTAACTCTTCTCTGATTGGTTAGTACCCAAATGAGTCACATACCTACATTTTCGTATTCCCCTATAACCCTGGGCCAAACAAAAATAGAAAAATAATCCTAAGTGTCAACCCTAACTTTCAACCCTAACTTTCAACCCTAACTTTCAACCCTAACTCTTCTCTGATTGGTTAGTACCCAAATGAGTCACATACCTAAATTTTCGTATTCCCCTATAACCCTGGGCCAAACAAAAATAGAAAAATAATCCTAAGTGTCAACCCTAACTTTCAACCCTAACTTTCAACCCTAACTTTCAACCCTAACTTTCAACCCTAACTCTTCTCTGATTGGTTAGTACCCAAATGAGTCACATACCTAAATTTTCGTATTCCCCTATAACCCTGGGCCAAACAAAAATAGAAAAATAATCCTAACTTTCAACCCTAACTTTCAACCCTAACTTTCAACCCTAACTCTTCTCTGATTGGTTAGTACCCAAATGAGTCACATACCTAAATTTTCGTATTCCCCTATAACCCTGGGCCAAACAAAAATAGAAAAATAATCCTAAGTGTCAACCCTAACTTTCAACCCTAACTTTCAACCCTAACTTTCAACCCTAACTTTCAACCCTAACTTTCAACCCTAACTTTCAACCTTAACTCTTCTCTGATTGGTTAGTACCCAAATGAGTCACATACCTAAATTTTCGTATTCCCCTATAACCCTGGGCCAAACAAAAATAGAAAAATAATCCTAAGTGTCAACCCTAACTTTCAACCCTAACTTTCAACCCTAACTTTCAACCCTAACTTTCAACCCTAACTCTTCTCTGATTGGTTAGTACCCAAATGAGTCACATACCTAAATTTTCGTATTCCCCTATAACCCTAACCCTAACCCTAACCCTAACCCTAACCCTAACCCAAACAAAAATAGAAAAATAATCCTAAGTGTCAACCCTAACTTTCAACCCTAACTTTCAACCCTAACTTTCAACCCTAACTTTCAACCCTAACTTTTAACCCTAACTCTTCTCTGATTGGTTAGTACCCAAATGAGTCACATACCTAAATTTTCGTATTCCCCTATAACCCTGAGCCAAACAAAAATAGAAAAATAATCCTAAGTGTCAACCCTAACTTTCAACCCTAACTTTCAACCCTAACTTTCAACCCTAACTCTTCTCTGATTGGTTAGTACCCAAATGAGTCACATACCTAAATTTTCGTATTCCCCTATAACCCTAACCCTAACCCTAACCCTAACTTTCAACCCTAACTTTCAACCCTAACTTTCAACCCTAACTCTTCTCTGATTGGTTAGTACCCAAATGAGTCACATACCTAAATTTTCGTATTCCCCTATAACCCTGGGCCAAACAAAAATAGAAAAATAATCCTAAATGTCAACCCTAACTTTCAACCCTAACTTTCAACCCTAACTTTCAACCCTAACTTTCAACCCTAACTTTCAACCCTAACTCTTCTCTGATTGGTTAGTACCCAAATGAGTCACATACCTAAATTTTCGTATTCCCCTATAACCCTGGGCCAAACAAAAATAGAAAAATAATCCTAAGTGTCAACCCTAACTTTCAACCCTAACTTTCAACCCTAACTTTCAACCCTAACTTTCAACCCTAACTTTCAACCCTAACTTTCAACCCTAACTCTTCTCTGATTGGTTAGTACCCAAATGAGTCACATACCTAAATTTTCGTATTCCCCTATAACCCTGGGCCAAACAAAAATAGAAAAATAATCCTAAGTGTCAACCCTAACTTTCAACCCTAACTTTCAACCCTAACTTTCAACCCTAACTTTCAACCCTAACTTTCAACCCTAACTTTCAACCCTAACTCTTCTCTGATTGGTTAGTACCCAAATGAGTCACATACCTAAATTTTCGTATTCCCCTATAACCCTGGGCCAAACAAAAATAGAAAAATAATACTAAGTGTCAACCCTAACTTTCAACCCTAACTTTCAACCCTAACTTTCAACCCTAACTTTCAACCCTAACTCTTCTCTGATTGGTTAGTACCCAAATGAGTCACATACCTACATTTTCGTATTCCCCTATAACCCTGGGCCAAACAAAAATAGAAAAATAATCCTAAGTGTCAACCCTAACTTTCAACCCTAACTTTCAACCCTAACTTTCAACCCTAACTTTCAACCCTAACTTTCAACCTTAACTCTTCTCTGATTGGTTAGTACCCAAATGAGTCACATACCTAAATTTTCGTATTCCCCTATAACCCTGGGCCAAACAAAAATAGAAAAATAATCCTAAGTGTCAACCCTAACTTTCAACCCTAACTTTCAACCCTAACTTTCAACCCTAACTTTCAACCCTAACTTTCAACCCTAACTCTTCTCTGATTGGTTAGTACCCAAATGAGTCACATACCTAAATTTTCGTATTCCCCTATAACCCTAACCCTAACCCTAACCCTAACCCTAACCCTAACCCAAACAAAAATAGAAAAAAAATCCTAAGTGTCAACCCTAACTTTCAACCCTAACTTTCAACCCTAACTTTCAACCCTAACTTTCAACCCTAACTTTCAACCCTAACTTTTAACCCTAACTCTTCTCTGATTGGTTAGTACCCAAATGAGTCACATACCTAAATTTTCGTATTCCCCTATAACCCTAACCCTAACCCTAACCCTAACTTTCAACCCTAACTTTCAACCCTAACTTTCAACCCTAACTCTTCTCTGATTGGTTAGTACCCAAATGAGTCACATACCTAAATTTTCGTATTCCCCTATAACCCTGGGCCAAACAAAAATAGAAAAATAATCCTAAATGTCAACCCTAACTTTCAACCCTAACTTTCAACCCTAACTTTCAACCCTAACTTTCAACCCTAACTTTCAACCCTAACTTTCAACCCTAACTCTTCTCTGATTGGTTAGTACCCAAATGAGTCACATACCTAAATTTTCGTATTCCCCTATAACCCTGGGCCAAACAAAAATAGAAAAATAATCCTAAGTGTCAACCCTAACTTTCAACCCTAACTTTCAACCCTAACTTTCAACCCTAACTTTCAACCCTAACTTTCAACCCTAACTCTTCTCTGATTGGTTAGTACCCAAATGAGTCACATACCTAAATTTTCGTATTCCCCTATAACCCTGGGCCAAACAAAAATAGAAAAATAATCCTAAGTGTCAACCCTAACTTTCAACCCTAACTTTCAACCCTAACTTTCAACCCTAACTTTCAACCCTAACTCTTCTCTGATTGGTTAGTACCCAAATGAGTCACATACCTAAATTTTCGTATTCCCCTATAACCCTAACCCTAACCCTAACCCTAACCCTAACTCTTCTCTGATTGGTTAGTACCCAAATGAGTCACATACCTAAATTTTCGTATTCCCCTATAACCCTGGGCCAAACAAAAATAGAAAAATAATCCTAACTTTCAACCCTAACTTTCAACCCTAACTTTCAACCCTAACTCTTCTCTGATTGGTTAGTACCCAAATGAGTCACATACCTAAATTTTCGTATTCCCCTATAACCCTGGGCCAAACAAAAATAGAAAAATAATCCTAAGTGTCAACCCTAACTTTCAACCCTAACTTTCAACCCTAACTTTCAACCCTAACTTTCAACCCTAACTCTTCTCTGATTTGTTAGTACCCAAATGAGTCACATACCTAAATTTTCGTATTCCCCTATAACCCTGGGCCAAACAAAAATAGAAAAATAATCCTAAGTGTCAACCCTAACTTTCAACCCTAACTTTCAACCCTAACTTTCAACCCTAACTTTCAACCCTAACTCTTCTCTGATTGGTTAGTACCCAAATGAGTCACATACCTAAATTTTCGTATTCCCCTATAACCCTGGGCCAAACAAAAATAGAAAAATAATCCTAACTTTCAACCCTAACTTTCAACCCTAACTTTCAACCCTAACTTTCAACCCTAACTTTCAACCCTAACTCTTCTCTGATTGGTTAGTACCCAAATGAGTCACATACCTAAATTTTCGTATTCCCCTATAACCCTGGGCCAAACAAAAATAGAAAAATAATCCTAAATGTCAACCCTAACTTTCAACCCTAACTTTCAACCCTAACTTTCAACCCTAACTTTCAACCTTAACTTTCAACCCTAACTCTTCTCTGATTGGTTAGTACCCAAATGAGTCACATACCTAAATTTTCGTATTCCCCTATAACCCTGGGCCAAACAAAAATAGAAAAATAACCCTAACTTTCAACCCTAACTTTCAACCCTAACTTTCAACCCTAACTTTCAACCCTAACTTTCAACCCTAACTTTCAACCCTAACTCTTCTCTGATTGGTTAGTACCCAAATGAGTCACATACCTAAATTTTCGTATTCCCCTATAACCCTGGGCCAAACAAAAATAGAAAAATAATCCTAAGTGTCAACCCTAACTTTCAACCCTAACTTTCAACCCTAACTTTCAACCCTAACTTTCAACCCTAACTTTCAACCCTAACTCTTCTCTGATTGGTTAGTACCCAAATGAGTCACATACCTAAATTTTCGTATTCCCCTATAACCCTGGGCCAAACAAAAATAGAAAAATAATCCTAAGTGTCAACCCTAACTTTCAACCCTAACTTTCAACCCTAACTTTCAACCCTAACTCTTCTCTGATTGGTTAGTACCCAAATGAGTCACATACCTAAATTTTCGTATTCCCCTATAACCCTGGGCCAAACAAAAATAGAAAAATAATCCTAAGTGTCAACCCTAACTTTCAACCCTAACTTTCAACCCTAACTTTCAACCCTAACTCTTCTCTGATTGGTTAGTACCCAAATGAGTCACATACCTAAATTTTCGTATTCCCCTATAACCCTGGGCCAAACAAAAATAGAAAAATAATCCTAAGTGTCAACCCTAACTTTCAACCCTAACTTTCAACCCTAACTTTCAACCCTAACTTTCAACCCTAACTCTTCTCTGATTGGTTAGTACCCAAATGAGTCACATACCTAAATTTTCGTATTCCCCTATAACCCTAACCCTAACCCTAACCCTAACCCAAATTTTCGTATTCCCCTATAACCCTGGGCCAAACAAAAATAGAAAAATAATCCTAAGTGTCAACCCTAACTTTCAACCCTAACTTTCAACCCTAACTTTCAACCCTAACTTTCAACCCTAACTCTTCTCTGATTGGTTAGTACCCAAATGAGTCACATACCTAAATTTTCGTATTCCCCTATAACCCTAACCCTAACCCTAACCCTAACCCTAACCCAAACAAAAATAGAAAAATAATCCTAAGTGTCAACCCTAACTTTCAACCCTAACTTTCAACCCTAACTTTCAACCCTAACTTTCAACCCTAACTTTTAACCCTAACTCTTCTCTGATTGGTTAGTACCCAAATGAGTCACATACCTAAATTTTCGTATTCCCCTATAACCCTGGGCCAAACAAAAATAGAAAAATAATCCTAAGTGTCAACCCTAACTTTCAACCCTAACTTTCAACCCTAACTTTCAACCCTAACTCTTCTCTGATTGGTTAGTACCCAAATGAGTCACATACCTAAATTTTCGTATTCCCCTATAACCCTAACCCTAACCCTAACCCTAACTTTCAACCCTAACTTTCAACCCTAACTTTCAACCCTAACTCTTCTCTGATTGGTTAGTACCCAAATGAGTCACATACCTAAATTTTCGTATTCCCCTATAACCCTGGGCCAAACAAAAATAGAAAAATAATCCTAAGTGTCAACCCTAACTTTCAACCCTAACTTTCAACCCTAACTTTCAACCCTAACTTTCAACCCTAACTCTTCTCTGATTGGTTAGTACCCAAATGAGTCACATACCTAAATTTTCGTATTCCCCTATAACCCTGGGCCAAACAAAAATAGAAAAATAATCCTAAGTGTCAACCCTAACTTTCAACCCTAACTTTCAACCCTAACTTTCAACCCTAACTTTCAACCCTAACTTTCAACCCTAACTTTCAACCCTAACTCTTCTCTGATTGGTTAGTACCCAAATGAGTCACATACCTAAATTTTCGTATTCCCCTATAACCCTGGGCCAAACAAAAATAGAAAAATAATCCTAAGTGTCAACCCTAACTTTCAACCCTAACTTTCAACCCTAACTTTCAACCCTAACTCTTCTCTGATTGGTTAGTACCCAAATGAGTCACATACCTAAATTTTCGTATTCCCCTATAACCCTAACCCTAACCCTAACCCTAACCCTAACCCTAACCCTAACTCTTCTCTGATTGGTTAGTACCCAAATGAGTCACATACCTAAATTTTCGTATTCCCCTATAACCCTGGGCCAAACAAAAATAGAAAAATAATCCTAACTTTCAACCCTAACTTTCAACCCTAACTCTTCTCTGATTGGTTAGTACCCAAATGAGTCACATACCTAAATTTTCGTATTCCCCTATAACCCTGGGCCAAACAAAAATAGAAAAATAATCCTAAGTGTCAACCCTAACTTTCAACCCTAACTTTCAACCCAAACTTTCAACCCTAACTTTCAACCCTAACTTTCAACCCTAACTCTTCTCTGATTTGTTAGTACCCAAATGAGTCACATACCTAAATTTTCGTATTCCCCTATAACCCTGGGCCAAACAAAAATAGAAAAATAATCCTAAGTGTCAACCCTAACTTTCAACCCTAACTTTCAACCCTAACTCTTCTCTGATTGGTTAGTACCCAAATGAGTCACATACCTAAATTTTCGTATTCCCCTATAACCCTGGGCCAAACAAAAATAGAAAAATAATCCTAAGTGTCAACCCTAACTTTCAACCCTAACTTTCAACCCTAACTTTCAACCCTAACTTTCAACCCTAACTCTTCTCTGATTGGTTAGTACCCAAATGAGTCACATACCTAAATTTTCGTATTCCCCTATAACCCTGGGCCAAACAAAAATAGAAAAATAATCCTAAGTGTCAACCCTAACTTTCAACCCTAACTTTCAACCCTAACTTTCAACCCTAACTTTCAACCCTAACTTTCAACCCTAACTCTTCTCTGATTGGTTAGTACCCAAATGAGTCACATACCTAAATTTTCGTATTCCCCTATAACCCTGGGCCAAACAAAAATAGAAAAATAATCCTAAGTCTCAACCCTAACTTTCAACCCTAACTTTCAACCCTAACTTTCAACCCTAACTCTTCTCTGATTGGTTAGTACCCAAATGAGTCACATACCTAAATTTTCGTATTCCCCTATAACCCTGGGCCAAACAAAAATAGAAAAATAATCCTAAGTGTCAACCCTAACTTTCAACCCTAACTTTCAACCCTAACTTTCAACCCTAACTTTCAACCCTAACTCTTCTCTGATTGGTTAGTACCCAAATGAGTCACATACCTAAATTTTCGTATTCCCCTATAACCCTGGGCCAAACAAAAATAGAAAAATAATCCTAAGTGTCAACCCTAACTTTCAACCCTAACTTTCAACCCTAACTTTCAACCCTAACTCTTCTCTGATTGGTTAGTACCCAAATGAGTCACATACCTAAATTTTCGTATTCCCCTATAACCCTAACCCTAACCCTAACCCTAACCCAAATTTTCGTATTCCCCTATAACCCTGGGCCAAACAAAAATAGAAAAATAATCCTAACTTTCAACCCTAACTTTCAACCCTAACTTTCAACCCTAACTTTCAACCCTAACTTTCAACCCTAACTTTCAACCCTAACTCTTCTCTGATTGGTTAGTACCCAAATGAGTCACATACCTAAATTTTCGTATTCCCCTATAACCCTAACCCTAACCCTAACCCTAACCCTAACCCTAATACGCGCTCTTTCTTCCTCTCTCTCTGCGCTCTCTCTCTCTCTCTCTCTGCGCTCTTTCTTTCTTTCTCTCTCTGCGCTCTTTCTTTCTCTCTCTCTCTGCGCTCTTTCTTTCTCTCTCTCTCTGCGCTCTTTCTTTCTCTCTCTCTCTGCGCTCTTTCTTTCTCTCTCTGCGCTCTTTCTTTCTCTCTCTCTGTGCTCTTTCTCTCTCTCTCTCTCTCTGTGCTCTTTCTCTCTCTGCGCTCTTTCTTTCTCTCTCTGCGCTCTTTCTTTCTCTCTCTGCGCTCTTTCTTTCTCTCTCTGCGCTCTTTCTTCCTATCTCTCTCTGCGCTATTTTTTTCTCTACGCTCTTTCTCTCTCTCTGCGCTCTTTCTTTCTCTCTCTTTGCGCTCTCTCTTTCTCTCTGCGCTCTCTCTCTCTGCGCTCTCTCTCTGTCTGCACTCTCTCTCTCTGCGCTCTCTCTTTCTCTCTGCGCTCTTTCTCTCTCTCTGCGCTCTTTCTCTCTCTGTGTCTGCGCTCTTTCTTTCTTTCTCTCTGCGCTCTTTCTTTCTTTCTCTCTGCGCTCTTTCTTTCTCTCTGCGCTCTTTCTATCTCTCTCTCTCTGCGCTCTTTCTATCTCTCTCTCTTTGCGCTCTTTCTCTCTCTCTCTCTTTGCGCTCTCTCTCTCTGCGCTCTCTCTCTCTGCGCTCTCTCTCTCTGCGCTCTCTCTCTCTGCGCTCTCTCTCTCTCTGCGCTCTTTCTTTCTTTCTCTCTGCGCTCTTTCTGTCTCTCTCTCTCTGCGCTCTTTCTGTCTCTCTCTGCGCTCTTTCTTTCTCTCTGCGCTCTCTCTCTGCGCTCTCTCTCTGCGCTCTCTCTCTGCGCTCTCTCTCTGCGCAATCTCTCTGCGCTCTTTCTTTCTCTCTCTCTGCGCTCTTTCTTTCTCTCTCTGCGCTCTTTCTCTCTCTCTGCGCTCTCTCTCTCTCTGCGCTCTTTCTTTCTCTCTCTCTGCGCTCTTTCTATCTCTCTGTGCTCTTTCTCTCTCTGCGCTCTTTCTCTCTCTCTGCGCTCTTTCTTTCTCTGTCTGCGCACTTTCTTCCTCTCTCTCTGCGCTTTTTTTCTCTCTACGCTCTTTCTTTCTCTCTGCGCTCTTTCTTTCTCTCTCTCTGCGCTCTCTCTTTCTCTCTGCGCTCTCTCTCTCTCTGCGCTCTCTCTCTGTCTGCGCTCTCTCTCTGCGCTCTCTCTTTCTCTCTGCGCTCTCTCTCTGTCTGCGCTCTCTCTCTGTCTGCGCTCTTTCTCTGCGCTCTATCTCTCTCTCTGCGCTCTTTCTCTCTCTCTGTGCTCTTTCTTTCTCTCTGCGCTCTTTTTTTCTCTCTTTGCGCTCTTTCGTTCTCTCTCTGCGCGCTCTCTTTCTCTCTGCGCTCTCTCTCTCTGCACTCTTTCTTCCTCTCTCTGCGCTCTCTCTCTCTCTCTCTGCGCTCTTTCTTTCTCTCTCTCTGCGCCCTTTCTTTCTCTCTGCGCTCTTTCTTTCTCTCTCTCTGCGCTCTTTCTCTCTCTCTCTCGCTGCGCTCTTTCTTTCACTCTCTCTGCGCTCTCTCTCTCTCTCGCTGCGCTCTTTCTCTCTCTCTGCGCTCATTCTCTCTCTCTGCGCTCATTCTCTCTCTCTGCGCTCTTTCTTTCTCTCTCTGCGCTCTTTCTTTCTCTCTCTGCGCTCTTTCTTTCTCTCTCTGCGCTCTTCCTTTCTCTCTCTCTGCGCTCTTTCTTTCTCTCTGCGCACTTTCTCTCTCTCTGCGCTCTCTCTCTCTTTGCGCTCTTTCTTTCTCTCTGCACTCTCTCTCTGCACTCTCTCTCTGCGCTCTCTCTCTCTGCGCTCTCTCTCTCTGCGCTCTTTCTTTCTCTCTCTGCGCTCTTTCTTTCTCTCTCTGCGCTCTTTCTTTCTCTCTCTCTGCACTCTTTCTCTCTCTCTGCGCTCTTTCTTTCTCTCTCTTCGCTCTTTCTTTCTCTCTCTGCGCTCTTTCTTTCTTTCTCTGCGCTCTTTCTTCCTCTCTCTCTCTGCGCTCTTTCTTTCTCTGCGCTCTTTCTCTCTCTCTGCGCTCTTTCTTTCTCTCTCTATGCGCGCTCTCTCTCTCTTTGCGCTCTTTCTTTCTCTTTCTCTCTGCGCTCTTTCTTCCTCTCTCTCTGCGCTCTCTCTCTCTCTCTCTCTGCGCTCTTTCTTTCTTTCTCTCTCTGCGCTCTTTCTTTCTCTCTCTCTCTGCGCTCTTTCTTTCTCTCTCTCTCTGCGCTCTTTCTTTCTCTCTCTCTCTGCGCTCTTTCTTTCTCTCTCTCTCTGCGCTCTTTCTTTCTCTCTCTCTGTGCTCTTTCTCTCTCTCTCTCTCTCTGTGCTCTTTCTCTCTCTGCGCTCTTTCTTTCTCTCTCTGCGCTCTTTCTTTCTCTCTCTGCGCTCTTTCTTTCTCTCTCTGCGCTCTTTCTTCCTATCTCTCTCTGCGCTATTTTTTTCTCTACGCTCTTTCTCTCTCTCTGCGCTCTTTCTTTCTCTCTCTTTGCGCTCTCTCTTTCTCTCTGCGCTCTCTCTCTCTGCGCTCTCTCTCTGTCTGCACTCTCTCTCTCTGCGCTCTCTCTTTCTCTCTGCGCTCTTTCTCTCTCTCTGCGCTCTTTCTCTCTCTGTGTCTGCGCTCTTTCTTTCTTTCTCTCTGCGCTCTTTCTTTCTTTCTCTCTGCGCTCTTTCTTTCTCTCTGCGCTCTTTCTATCTCTCTCTCTCTGCGCTCTTTCTATCTCTCTCTCTTTGCGCTCTTTCTCTCTCTCTCTCTTTGCGCTCTCTCTCTCTGCGCTCTCTCTCTCTGCGCTCTCTCTCTCTGCGCTCTCTCTCTCTGCGCTCTCTCTCTCTCTGCGCTCTTTCTTTCTTTCTCTCTGCGCTCTTTCTGTCTCTCTCTCTCTGCGCTCTTTCTGTCTCTCTCTGCGCTCTTTCTTTCTCTCTGCGCTCTTTCTCTCTCTCTGCGCTCTTTCTCTCTCTCTGCGCTCTTTCTCTCTCTCTGCGCTCTTTCTTTCTCTCTCTCTGCGCTCTTTCTTTCTCTCTCTGCGCTCTTTCTTCCTATCTCTCTCTGCGCTATTTTTTTCTCTACGCTCTTTCTCTCTCTCTGCGCTCTTTCTTTCTCTCTCTTTGCGCTCTCTCTTTCTCTCTGCGCTCTCTCTCTCTGCGCTCTCTCTCTGTCTGCACTCTCTCTCTCTGCGCTCTCTCTTTCTCTCTGCGCTCTTTCTCTCTCTCTGCGCTCTTTCTCTCTCTCTGTCTGCGCTCTTTCTTTCTTTCTCTCTGCGCTCTTTCTTTCTTTCTCTCTGCGCTCTTTCTTTCTCTCTGCGCTCTTTCTATCTCTCTCTCTCTGCGCTCTTTCTATCTCTCTCTCTTTGCGCTCTTTCTCTCTCTCTCTCTTTGCGCTCTCTCTCTCTGCGCTCTCTCTCTCTGCGCTCTCTCTCTCTGCGCTCTCTCTCTCTCTGCGCTCTTTCTTTCTTTCTCTCTGCGCTCTTTCTGTCTCTCTCTCTCTGCGCTCTTTCTGTCTCTCTCTGCGCTCTTTCTTTCTCTCTGCGCTCTCTCTCTGCGCTCTCTCTCTGCGCTCTCTCTCTGCGCTCTCTCTCTGCGCTCTCTCTCTGCGCTCTTTCTTTCTCTCTCTCTGCGCTCTTTCTTTCTCTCTCTGCGCTCTTTCTCTCTCTCTGCGCTCTTTCTCTCTCTCTGCGCTCTTTCTTTCTCTCTCTCTGCGCTCTTTCTCTCTCTCTGCGCTCTTTCTTTCTCTCTCTCTGCGCTCTTTCTATCTCTCTGTGCTCTTTCTCTCTCTGCGCTCTTTCTCTCTCTCTGCGCTCTTTCTTTCTCTGTCTGCGCTCTTTCTTCCTCTCTCTCTGCGCTTTTTTTTTCTCTACGCTCTTTCTTTCTCTCTGCGCTCTTTCTTTCTCTCTCTCTGCGCTCTCTCTTTCTCTCTGCGCTCTCTCTCTCTCTGCGCTCTCTCTCTGTCTGCGCTCTTTCTTTCTTTCTCTCTGCGCTCTTTCTGTCTCTCTCTCTCTGCGCTCTTTCTGTCTCTCTCTGCGCTCTTTCTTTCTCTCTGCGCTCTCTCTCTGCGCTCTCTCTCTGCGCTCTCTCTCTGCGCTCTCTCTCTGCGCTCTCTCTCTGCGCTCTTTCTTTCTCTCTCTCTGCGCTCTTTCTTTCTCTCTCTGCGCTCTTTCTCTCTCTCTGCGCTCTTTCTCTCTCTCTGCGCTCTTTCTTTCTCTCTCTCTGCGCTCTTTCTCTCTCTCTGCGCTCTTTCTTTCTCTCTCTCTGCGCTCTTTCTATCTCTCTGTGCTCTTTCTCTCTCTGCGCTCTTTCTCTCTCTCTGCGCTCTTTCTTTCTCTGTCTGCGCTCTTTCTTCCTCTCTCTCTGCGCTTTTTTTTTCTCTACGCTCTTTCTTTCTCTCTGCGCTCTTTCTTTCTCTCTCTCTGCGCTCTCTCTTTCTCTCTGCGCTCTCTCTCTTTCTCTGCGCTCTATCTCTCTCTCTGCGCTCTTTCTCTCTGTCTGTGCTCTTTCTTTCTCTCTGCGCTCTTTTTTTCTCTCTTTGCGCTCTTTCTTTCTCTCTCTGCGCTCTTTCTTTCTCTCTCTGCTCTCTATCTTTCTCTCTCTGCGCTCTTTCTTTCTCTCTCTCTGCGCTCTTTCTTTCTCTGCGCTCTTTCTTTCTCTCTCTGCGCTCTTTATTTCTCTCTCTGCGCTCTTTATTTCTCTCTCTGCGCTCTTTCTCTCTCTGCGCTCTTTCTCTCTCTGCGCTCTTTCTTTCTCTCTGCGCTCTTTCTTTCTCTCTGCGCTCTTTCTCTCTCTCTCTGCGCTCTTTCTCTCTCTCTGTGCTCTTTCTTTCTCTCTGCGCTCTTTCTTTCTCTCTCTCTGCGCTCTCTCTCTCTCTGCGCTCTTTCTTTCTCTCTCTCTACGCTCTCTCTCTCTGCACTCTCTCTCTCTCTGCGCTCTCTCTCTGTCTGCGCTCTCTTTCTCTCTGCGCTCTTTCTCTCTCTCTGCGCTCTTTCTCTCTCTCTGCGCTCTTTCTTTCTCTCTCTTTGCGCTCTCTCTTTCTCTCTGCGCTCTCTCTCTCACTCTCTGCACTCTTTCTTTCTCTCTCTGCGCTCTTTCTTTCTCTCTCTGCGCTCTTTCTTTCTCTCTCTCTGCGCTCTTTCTCTGTCTCTGCGCTCTTTCTCTCTCTCTCTCTCTGCGCTCTTTCTTTCTCTCTGCGCTCTTTCTCTCTCTGGGCTCTTTCTCTCTCTGGGCTCTTTCTCTCTCTGGGCTCTCTCTCTCTGCGCTCTTTCATTCTCTTTCTCTCTCTGCGCTCTTTCTTTCTCTTTCTCTCTCTCTCTGCGCTCTCTCTCTCTCTGCGCTCTTTCTCTCTCTGCGCTCTTTCTCTCTCTGCGCTCTTTCTCTCTCTGCGCTCTTTCTCTCTCTGCGCTCTTTCTCTCTCTGCGCTCTTTCATTCTCTCTATCTCTGCGCTTTCTTTCTCTCTGCGCTCTTTCTCTCTCTGCGCTCTTTCTCTCTCTGCGCTCTTTCATTCTCTTTCTCTCTCTGCGCTCTTTCTTTCTTTCTCTCTGCGCTCTTTTTTTCTCTCTTTGCGCTCTTTCTTTCACTCTGCGCTCTTTCTTTCTCTCTCTGCGCTCTTTCTTTCTCTCTCTCTGCGCTCTTTCTTTCTCTCTCTCTGCGCTCTTTCTTTCTCTCTCTGCGCTCTTTCTTTCTCTCTCTGCGCTCTTTATTTCTCTCTCTGCGCTCTTTCTCTCTCTCTGCGCTCTTTCTCTCTCTCTGCGCTCTTTCTCTCTCTCTCTGCGCTCTTTCTTTCTCTCTGCGCTCTTTCTTTCTCTCTGCGCTCTTTCTATCTCTCTCTGCGCTCTTTCTCTCTCTCTCTCTTTGCGCTCTCTCTCTCTCTCTCTCTGCGCTCTTTCTTTCTTTATCTCTGCGCTCTTTCTTTCTCTCTGCGCTCTTTCTTTCTCTCTGCGCTCTTTCTATCTCTCTCTCTTTGCGCTCTTTCTCTCTCTCTCTCTTTGCGCTCTCTCTCTCTGCGCTCTCTCTCTCTGTGCTCTCTCTCTCTGCGCTCTTTCTTTCTTTCTCTCTGCGCTCTTTCTGTCTCTCTCTCTCTGCGCTCTTTCTGTCTCTCTCTGCGCTCTTTCTTTCTCTCTGCGCTCTCTCTCTGCGCTCTCTCTCTGCGCTCTCTCTCTGCGCTCTCTCTCTGCGCTCTCTCTCTGCGCTCTTTCTTTCTCTCTCTCTGCGCTCTTTCTTTCTCTCTCTGCGCTCTTTCTCTCTCTCTGCGCTCTTTCTCTCTCTCTGCGCTCTTTCTTTCTCTCTCTCTGCGCTCTTTCTCTCTCTCTGCGCTCTTTCTTTCTCTCTCTCTGCGCTCTTTCTATCTCTCTGTGCTCTTTCTCTCTCTGCGCTCTTTCTCTCTCTCTGCGCTCTTTCTTTCTCTGTCTGCGCTCTTTCTTCCTCTCTCTCTGCGCTTTTTTTTCCTCTACGCTCTTTCTTTCTCTCTGCGCTCTTTCTTTCTCTCTCTCTGCGCTCTCTCTTTCTCTCTGCGCTCTCTCTCTCTCTGCGCTCTCTCTCTGTCTGCGCTCTCTCTCTGCGCTCTCTCTGCGCTCTCTCTCTTTCTCTGCGCTCTATCTCTCTCTCTGCGCTCTTTCTCTCTGTCTGTGCTCTTTCTTTCTCTCTGCGCTCTCTCTCTCTGCGCTCTCTCTCTGTCTGCACTCTCTCTCTCTGCGCTCTCTCTTTCTCTCTGCGCTCTTTCTCTCTCTCTGCGCTCTTTCTCTCTCTGTGTCTGCGCTCTTTCTTTCTTTCTCTCTGCGCTCTTTCTTTCTTTCTCTCTGCGCTCTTTCTTTCTCTCTGCGCTCTTTCTATCTCTCTCTCTCTGCTCTCTTTCTATCTCTCTCTCTTTGCGCTCTTTCTCTCTCTCTCTCTTTGCGCTCTCTCTCTCTGCGCTCTCTCTCTCTGCGCTCTCTCTCTCTGCGCTCTCTCTCTCTGCGCTCTCTCTCTCTCTGCGCTCTTTCTTTCTTTCTCTCTGCGCTCTTTCTGTCTCTCTCTCTCTGCGCTCTTTCTGTCTCTCTCTGCGCTCTTTCTTTCTCTCTGCGCTCTCTCTCTGCGCTCTCTCTCTGCGCTCTCTCTCTGCGCTCTCTCTCTGCGCAATCTCTCTGCGCTCTTTCTTTCTCTCTCTCTGCGCTCTTTCTTTCTCTCTCTGCGCTCTTTCTCTCTCTCTGCGCTCTCTCTCTCTCTGCGCTCTTTCTTTCTCTCTCTCTGCGCTCTTTCTATCTCTCTGTGCTCTTTCTCTCTCTGCGCTCTTTCTCTCTCTCTGCGCTCTTTCTTTCTCTGTCTGCGCACTTTCTTCCTCTCTCTCTGCGCTTTTTTTCTCTCTACGCTCTTTCTTTCTCTCTGCGCTCTTTCTTTCTCTCTCTCTGCGCTCTCTCTTTCTCTCTGCGCTCTCTCTCTCTCTGCGCTCTCTCTCTGTCTGCGCTCTCTCTCTGCGCTCTCTCTTTCTCTCTGCGCTCTCTCTCTGTCTGCGCTCTCTCTCTGTCTGCGCTCTTTCTCTGCGCTCTATCTCTCTCTCTGCGCTCTTTCTCTCTCTCTGTGCTCTTTCTTTCTCTCTGCGCTCTTTTTTTCTCTCTTTGCGCTCTTTCGTTCTCTCTCTGCGCGCTCTCTTTCTCTCTGCGCTCTCTCTCTCTGCACTCTTTCTTCCTCTCTCTGCGCTCTCTCTCTCTCTCTCTGCGCTCTTTCTTTCTCTCTCTCTGCGCCCTTTCTTTCTCTCTGCGCTCTTTCTTTCTCTCTCTCTGCGCTCTTTCTCTCTCTCTCTCGCTGCGCTCTTTCTTTCACTCTCTCTGCGCTCTCTCTCTCTCTCGCTGCGCTCTTTCTCTCTCTCTGCGCTCATTCTCTCTCTCTGCGCTCATTCTCTCTCTCTGCGCTCTTTCTTTCTCTCTCTGCGCTCTTTCTTTCTCTCTCTGCGCTCTTTCTTTCTCTCTCTGCGCTCTTCCTTTCTCTCTCTCTGCGCTCTTTCTTTCTCTCTGCGCACTTTCTCTCTCTCTGCGCTCTCTCTCTCTTTGCGCTCTTTCTTTCTCTCTGCACTCTCTCTCTGCACTCTCTCTCTGCGCTCTCTCTCTCTGCGCTCTCTCTCTCTGCGCTCTTTCTTTCTCTCTCTGCGCTCTTTCTTTCTCTCTCTGCGCTCTTTCTTTCTCTCTCTCTGCACTCTTTCTCTCTCTCTGCGCTCTTTCTTTCTCTCTCTTCGCTCTTTCTTTCTCTCTCTGCGCTCTTTCTTTCTTTCTCTGCGCTCTTTCTTCCTCTCTCTCTCTGCGCTCTTTCTTTCTCTGCGCTCTTTCTCTCTCTCTGCGCTCTTTCTTTCTCTCTCTATGCGCGCTCTCTCTCTCTTTGCGCTCTTTCTTTCTCTTTCTCTCTGCGCTCTTTCTTCCTCTCTCTCTGCGCTCTCTCTCTCTCTCTCTCTGCGCTCTTTCTTTCTTTCTCTCTCTGCGCTCTTTCTTTCTCTCTCTCTCTGCGCTCTTTCTTTCTCTCTCTCTCTGCGCTCTTTCTTTCTCTCTCTCTCTGCGCTCTTTCTTTCTCTCTCTCTCTGCGCTCTTTCTTTCTCTCTCTCTGTGCTCTTTCTCTCTCTCTCTCTCTCTGTGCTCTTTCTCTCTCTGCGCTCTTTCTTTCTCTCTCTGCGCTCTTTCTTTCTCTCTCTGCGCTCTTTCTTTCTCTCTCTGCGCTCTTTCTTCCTATCTCTCTCTGCGCTATTTTTTTCTCTACGCTCTTTCTCTCTCTCTGCGCTCTTTCTTTCTCTCTCTTTGCGCTCTCTCTTTCTCTCTGCGCTCTCTCTCTCTGCGCTCTCTCTCTGTCTGCACTCTCTCTCTCTGCGCTCTCTCTTTCTCTCTGCGCTCTTTCTCTCTCTCTGCGCTCTTTCTCTCTCTGTGTCTGCGCTCTTTCTTTCTTTCTCTCTGCGCTCTTTCTTTCTTTCTCTCTGCGCTCTTTCTTTCTCTCTGCGCTCTTTCTATCTCTCTCTCTCTGCGCTCTTTCTATCTCTCTCTCTTTGCGCTCTTTCTCTCTCTCTCTCTTTGCGCTCTCTCTCTCTGCGCTCTCTCTCTCTGCGCTCTCTCTCTCTGCGCTCTCTCTCTCTGCGCTCTCTCTCTCTCTGCGCTCTTTCTTTCTTTCTCTCTGCGCTCTTTCTGTCTCTCTCTCTCTGCGCTCTTTCTGTCTCTCTCTGCGCTCTTTCTTTCTCTCTGCGCTCTTTCTCTCTCTCTGCGCTCTTTCTCTCTCTCTGCGCTCTTTCTCTCTCTCTGCGCTCTTTCTTTCTCTCTCTCTGCGCTCTTTCTTTCTCTCTCTGCGCTCTTTCTTCCTATCTCTCTCTGCGCTATTTTTTTCTCTACGCTCTTTCTCTCTCTCTGCGCTCTTTCTTTCTCTCTCTTTGCGCTCTCTCTTTCTCTCTGCGCTCTCTCTCTCTGCGCTCTCTCTCTGTCTGCACTCTCTCTCTCTGCGCTCTCTCTTTCTCTCTGCGCTCTTTCTCTCTCTCTGCGCTCTTTCTCTCTCTCTGTCTGCGCTCTTTCTTTCTTTCTCTCTGCGCTCTTTCTTTCTTTCTCTCTGCGCTCTTTCTTTCTCTCTGCGCTCTTTCTATCTCTCTCTCTCTGCGCTCTTTCTATCTCTCTCTCTTTGCGCTCTTTCTCTCTCTCTCTCTTTGCGCTCTCTCTCTCTGCGCTCTCTCTCTCTGCGCTCTCTCTCTCTGCGCTCTCTCTCTCTCTGCGCTCTTTCTTTCTTTCTCTCTGCGCTCTTTCTGTCTCTCTCTCTCTGCGCTCTTTCTGTCTCTCTCTGCGCTCTTTCTTTCTCTCTGCGCTCTCTCTCTGCGCTCTCTCTCTGCGCTCTCTCTCTGCGCTCTCTCTCTGCGCTCTCTCTCTGCGCTCTTTCTTTCTCTCTCTCTGCGCTCTTTCTTTCTCTCTCTGCGCTCTTTCTCTCTCTCTGCGCTCTTTCTCTCTCTCTGCGCTCTTTCTTTCTCTCTCTCTGCGCTCTTTCTCTCTCTCTGCGCTCTTTCTTTCTCTCTCTCTGCGCTCTTTCTATCTCTCTGTGCTCTTTCTCTCTCTGCGCTCTTTCTCTCTCTCTGCGCTCTTTCTTTCTCTGTCTGCGCTCTTTCTTCCTCTCTCTCTGCGCTTTTTTTTTCTCTACGCTCTTTCTTTCTCTCTGCGCTCTTTCTTTCTCTCTCTCTGCGCTCTCTCTTTCTCTCTGCGCTCTCTCTCTCTCTGCGCTCTCTCTCTGTCTGCGCTCTTTCTTTCTTTCTCTCTGCGCTCTTTCTGTCTCTCTCTCTCTGCGCTCTTTCTGTCTCTCTCTGCGCTCTTTCTTTCTCTCTGCGCTCTCTCTCTGCGCTCTCTCTCTGCGCTCTCTCTCTGTGCTCTCTCTCTGCGCTCTCTCTCTGCGCTCTTTCTTTCTCTCTCTCTGCGCTCTTTCTTTCTCTCTCTGCGCTCTTTCTCTCTCTCTGCGCTCTTTCTCTCTCTCTGCGCTCTTTCTTTCTCTCTCTCTGCGCTCTTTCTCTCTCTCTGCGCTCTTTCTTTCTCTCTCTCTGCGCTCTTTCTATCTCTCTGTGCTCTTTCTCTCTCTGCGCTCTTTCTCTCTCTCTGCGCTCTTTCTTTCTCTGTCTGCGCTCTTTCTTCCTCTCTCTCTGCGCTTTTTTTTTCTCTACGCTCTTTCTTTCTCTCTGCGCTCTTTCTTTCTCTCTCTCTGCGCTCTCTCTTTCTCTCTGCGCTCTCTCTCTTTCTCTGCGCTCTATCTCTCTCTCTGCGCTCTTTCTCTCTGTCTGTGCTCTTTCTTTCTCTCTGCGCTCTTTTTTTCTCTCTTTGCGCTCTTTCTTTCTCTCTCTGCGCTCTTTCTTTCTCTCTCTGCTCTCTATCTTTCTCTCTCTGCGCTCTTTCTTTCTCTCTCTCTGCGCTCTTTCTTTCTCTGCGCTCTTTCTTTCTCTCTCTGCGCTCTTTATTTCTCTCTCTGCGCTCTTTATTTCTCTCTCTGCGCTCTTTCTCTCTCTGCGCTCTTTCTCTCTCTGCGCTCTTTCTTTCTCTCTGCGCTCTTTCTTTCTCTCTGCGCTCTTTCTCTCTCTCTCTGCGCTCTTTCTCTCTCTCTGTGCTCTTTCTTTCTCTCTGCGCTCTTTCTTTCTCTCTCTCTGCGCTCTCTCTCTCTCTGCGCTCTTTCTTTCTCTCTCTCTACGCTCTCTCTCTCTGCACTCTCTCTCTCTCTGCGCTCTCTCTCTGTCTGCGCTCTCTTTCTCTCTGCGCTCTTTCTCTCTCTCTGCGCTCTTTCTCTCTCTCTGCGCTCTTTCTTTCTCTCTCTTTGCGCTCTCTCTTTCTCTCTGCGCTCTCTCTCTCACTCTCTGCACTCTTTCTTTCTCTCTCTGCGCTCTTTCTTTCTCTCTCTGCGCTCTTTCTTTCTCTCTCTCTGCGCTCTTTCTCTGTCTCTGCGCTCTTTCTCTCTCTCTCTCTCTGCGCTCTTTCTTTCTCTCTGCGCTCTTTCTCTCTCTGGGCTCTTTCTCTCTCTGGGCTCTTTCTCTCTCTGGGCTCTCTCTCTCTGCGCTCTTTCATTCTCTTTCTCTCTCTGCGCTCTTTCTTTCTCTTTCTCTCTCTCTCTGCGCTCTCTCTCTCTCTGCGCTCTTTCTCTCTCTGCGCTCTTTCTCTCTCTGCGCTCTTTCTCTCTCTGCGCTCTTTCTCTCTCTGCGCTCTTTCTCTCTCTGCGCTCTTTCATTCTCTCTATCTCTGCGCTTTCTTTCTCTCTGCGCTCTTTCTCTCTCTGCGCTCTTTCTCTCTCTGCGCTCTTTCATTCTCTTTCTCTCTCTGCGCTCTTTCTTTCTTTCTCTCTGCGCTCTTTTTTTCTCTCTTTGCGCTCTTTCTTTCACTCTGCGCTCTTTCTTTCTCTCTCTGCGCTCTTTCTTTCTCTCTCTCTGCGCTCTTTCTTTCTCTCTCTCTGCGCTCTTTCTTTCTCTCTCTGCGCTCTTTCTTTCTCTCTCTGCGCTCTTTATTTCTCTCTCTGCGCTCTTTCTCTCTCTCTGCGCTCTTTCTCTCTCTCTGCGCTCTTTCTCTCTCTCTCTGCGCTCTTTCTTTCTCTCTGCGCTCTTTCTTTCTCTCTGCGCTCTTTCTATCTCTCTCTGCGCTCTTTCTCTCTCTCTCTCTTTGCGCTCTCTCTCTCTCTCTCTCTGCGCTCTTTCTTTCTTTATCTCTGCGCTCTTTCTTTCTCTCTGCGCTCTTTCTTTCTCTCTGCGCTCTTTCTATCTCTCTCTCTTTGCGCTCTTTCTCTCTCTCTCTCTTTGCGCTCTCTCTCTCTGCGCTCTCTCTCTCTGTGCTCTCTCTCTCTGCGCTCTTTCTTTCTTTCTCTCTGCGCTCTTTCTGTCTCTCTCTCTCTGCGCTCTTTCTGTCTCTCTCTGCGCTCTTTCTTTCTCTCTGCGCTCTCTCTCTGCGCTCTCTCTCTGCGCTCTCTCTCTGCGCTCTCTCTCTGCGCTCTCTCTCTGCGCTCTTTCTTTCTCTCTCTCTGCGCTCTTTCTTTCTCTCTCTGCGCTCTTTCTCTCTCTCTGCGCTCTTTCTCTCTCTCTGCGCTCTTTCTTTCTCTCTCTCTGCGCTCTTTCTCTCTCTCTGCGCTCTTTCTTTCTCTCTCTCTGCGCTCTTTCTATCTCTCTGTGCTCTTTCTCTCTCTGCGCTCTTTCTCTCTCTCTGCGCTCTTTCTTTCTCTGTCTGCGCTCTTTCTTCCTCTCTCTCTGCGCTTTTTTTTCCTCTACGCTCTTTCTTTCTCTCTGCGCTCTTTCTTTCTCTCTCTCTGCGCTCTCTCTTTCTCTCTGCGCTCTCTCTCTCTCTGCGCTCTCTCTCTGTCTGCGCTCTCTCTCTGCGCTCTCTCTGCGCTCTCTCTCTTTCTCTGCGCTCTATCTCTCTCTCTGCGCTCTTTCTCTCTGTCTGTGCTCTTTCTTTCTCTCTGCGCTCTTTTTTTCTCTCTTTGCGCTCTTTCTTTCTCTCTCTGCGCTCTTTCTTTCTCTCTCTGCGCTCTATCTTTCTCTCTCTGCGCTCTTTCTTTCTCTCTCTCTGCGCTCTTTCTTTCTCTGCGCTCTTTCTTTCTCTCTCTGCGCTCTTTATTTCTCTCTCTGCGCTCTTTATTTCTCTCTCTGCGCTCTTTCTCTCTCTGCGCTCTTTCTCTCTCTGCGCTCTTTCTTTCTCTCTGCGCTCTTTCTTTCTCTCTGCGCTCTTTCTCTCTCTCTCTGCGCTCTTTCTCTCTCTCTGTGCTCTTTCTTTCTCTCTGCGCTCTTTCTTTCTCTCTCTCTGCGCTCTCTCTCTCTCTGCGCTCTTTCTTTCTCTCTCTCTACGCTCTCTCTCTCTGCACTCTCTCTCTCTCTGCGCTCTCTCTCTGTCTGCGCTCTCTTTCTCTCTGCGCTCTTTCTCTCTCTCTGCGCTCTTTCTCTCTCTCTGCGCTCTTTCTTTCTCTCTCTTTGCGCTCTCTCTTTCTCTCTGCGCTCTCTCTCTCACTCTCTGCACTCTTTCTTTCTCTCTCTGCGCTCTTTCTTTCTCTCTCTGCGCTCTTTCTTTCTCTCTCTCTGCGCTCTTTCTCTGTCTCTGCGCTCTTTCTCTCTCTCTCTCTCTGCGCTCTTTCTTTCTCTCTGCGCTCTTTCTCTCTCTGGGCTCTTTCTCTCTCTGGGCTCTTTCTCTCTCTGGGCTCTCTCTCTCTGCGCTCTTTCATTCTCTTTCTCTCTCTGCGCTCTTTCTTTCTCTTTCTCTCTCTCTCTGCGCTCTCTCTCTCTCTGCGCTCTCTCTCTCTCTGCGCTCTTTCTCTCTCTGCGCTCTTTCTCTCTCTGCGCTCTTTCTCTCTCTGCGCTCTTTCTCTCTCTGCGCTCTTTCATTCTCTCTATCTCTGCGCTTTCTTTCTCTCTGCGCTCTTTCTCTCTCTGCGCTCTTTCTCTCTCTGCGCTCTTTCATTCTCTTTCTCTCTCTGCGCTCTTTCTTTCTTTCTCTCTGCGCTCTTTTTTTCTCTCTTTGCGCTCTTTCTTTCACTCTGCGCTCTTTCTTTCTCTCTCTGCGCTCTTTCTTTCTCTCTCTCTGCGCTCTTTCTTTCTCTCTCTCTGCGCTCTTTCTTTCTCTCTCTGCGCTCTTTCTTTCTCTCTCTGCGCTCTTTATTTCTCTCTCTGCGCTCTTTCTCTCTCTCTGCGCTCTTTCTCTCTCTCTGCGCTCTTTCTCTCTCTCTCTGCGCTCTTTCTTTCTCTCTGCGCTCTTTCTTTCTCTCTGCGCTCTTTCTATCTCTCTCTGCGCTCTTTCTCTCTCTCTCTCTTTGCGCTCTCTCTCTCTCTCTCTCTGCGCTCTCTCTCTCTGCGCTCTTTCTTTCTTTCTCTCTGCGCTCTTTCAGTCTCTCTCTCTCTGCGCTCTTTCTGTCTCTCTCTCTCTGCGCTCTTTCTTTCTCTCTCTGCGCTCTTTCTCTCTCTCTGCGCTCTCTCTCTGCGCTCTCTCTCTGCGCTCTCTCTCTGCGCTCTCTCTCTGCGCTCTCTCTCTGCGCTCTCTCTCTGCGCTCTCTCTCTGCACTCTCTCTCTGCACTCTCTCTCTGCGCTCTTTCTTTCTCTCTCTCTGCGCTCTTTCTTTCTCTCTCTCTGCGCTCTTTCTTTCTCTCTCTGCGCTTTTTCTTTCTCTGTCTGCGCTCTTTCTTCCTCTCTCTCTGCGCTTTTTTTCTCTACGCTCTTTCTCTCTCTCTGCGCTCTTTCTTTCTCTCTCTCTGCGCTCTCTCTTTCTCTCTGCGCTCTCTCTCTGTCTGCGCTCTCTCTCTGTCTGCGCTCTCTCTCTGCGCTCTCTCTTTCTCTCTGCGCTCTCTCTTTCTCTCTGCACTCTTTCTCTCTGCGCTCTATCTCTCTCTCTGCGCTCTTTCTCTCTCTCTGTACTCTTTCTTTCTCTCTGCGCTCTTTTTTTCTCTCTTTGCGCTCTTTCTTTCTCTCTCTGCGCTCTATCTTTCTCTCTCTGCGCTCTATCTTTCTCTCTCTGCGCTCTTTCTTTCTCTCTCTGCGCTCTTTCTTTCTCTCTGTGCTCTTTCTCTCTCTCTGTGCTCTTTCTCTCTCTCTCTGCGCTCTTTCTTTCTCTGTCTGCGCTCTTTCTTCCTCTCTCTCTGCAATTTTTTTCTCTACGCTCTTTCTCTCTCTCTGCGCTCTTTCTTTATCTCTCTCTGCGCTCTCTCTTTCTCTCTCTCTCTCTGCGCTCTCTCTCTGCGCTCTCTCTTTCTCTCTGCGCTCTCTCTCTCTGCGCTCTCTCTCTCTCTGCGCTCTCTCTCTCTCTGCGCTCTATCTCTCTCTCTGCGCTCTATCTCTCTCTCTGCGCTCTTTCTCTCTCTCTGCGCTCTTTTTTTCTCTCTTTGCGCTCTTTCTTTCTCTCTCTGCGCTCTTTCTTTCTCTCTCTGCGCTCTTTCTTTCTCTCTCTCTGTGCTCTTTCTTTCTCTCTCTCTGCGCTCTCTCTTTCTCTCTGCGCTCTCTCTCTCTCTCTGCGCTCTCTCTCTCTCTCTGCGCTCTATCTCACTCTCTGCGCTCTATCTCTCTCTGCGCTCTTTTTTTCTCTCTTTGCGCTCTTTCTTTCTCTCTCTCTGCGCTCTTTCTTTCTCTTTCTTTCTCTCTGCGCTCTTTCTTTCTATCTCTCTGCGCTCTTTTTTTCTCTCTTCGCGCTCTTTCTTTCTCTCTCTGCGCTCTATCTTTCTCTCTCTGCGCTCTTTCTTTCTCTCTCTCTGCGCTCTTTCTTTCTCTGCGCTCTTTCTTTCTCTCTCTGCGCTCTTTATTTCTCTCTCTGCGCTCTTTCTTTCTCTCTGCGCTCTTTCTTTCTCTCTGCGCTCTTTCTTTCTCTCTGCGCTCTTTCTTTCTCTCTGCGCTCTTTCTCTCTCTCTCTCTGCGCTCTTTCTCTCTCTCTCTGCGCTCTTTCTCTCTCTCTCTGCGCTCTTTCTCTCTCTCTCTGCACTCTTTCTTTCTTTCTCTCTGCGCTCTTTCTGTCTCTCTCTCTCTGCGCTCTTTCTTTCTCTCTCTCTCGGCGCTCTTTCTTTCTCTCTCTCTCGGCGCTCTTTCTTTCTCTCTCTGCGCTCTTTCTCTCTCTGCGCTCTTTCTCTCTCTGCGCTCTTTCTTTCTCTCTCTGCGCTCTTTCTCTCTCTCTGCGCTCTTTCTTTCTCTCTCTCTGCGCTCTTTCTCTCTCTCTGTGCTCTTTCTTTCTTTCTCTGCGCTCTTTCTTTCTCTGTCTGCGCTCTTTCTTCCTCTCTCTCTCTGCGCTCTTTCTTTCTCTCTCTGCGCTCTTTCTTTCTCTCTCTCTGCGCTCTTTCTCTCTCTCTGCGCTCTTTCTTTCTCTCTCTGCGCTCTTTCTTTCTCTGTCTGCGCTCTTTCTTCCTCTCTCTCTGCGCTCTTTTTTTCTCTACGTTCTTTCTCTCTCTCTGCGCTCTTTCTTTCTCTCTCTCTGCGCTCTCTCTTTCTCTCTGCGCTCTCTCTCTCTGCGCTCTCTCTCTCTGCGCTCTCTCTTTCTCTCTGTGCTCTTTCTCTCTCTCTCTCTGCGCTCTCTCTCTCTCTCTGCGCTCTCTCTCTCTCTGCGCTCTTTCTCTCTCTCTGTGCTCTTTCTTTCTCTCTGCGCTCTTTCTTTCTCTCTCTCTGCGCTCTCTCTCTCTGCGCTCTTTCTTTCTCTCTCTCTACGCTCTCTCTCTGTCTGCGCTCTCTTTCTCTCTGCGCTCTTTCTCTCTCTCTGCGCTCTCTCTCTCTCTCTGCGCTCTTTCTTCCTCTCTCTGCACTCTCTCTCTCTCTCTGCTCTCTTTCTTTCTTTCTCTCTCTGCGCCCTTTCTTTCTCTCTCTCTGCGCTCTTTCTTTCTCTCTCTCTGCGCTCTTTCTCTCTCTCTCGCTGCGCTCTTTCTTTCTCTCTCTCTGCGCTCTCTCTCTCTCTCGCTGCGCTCTTTCTCTCTCTCTGCGCTCTTTCTTTCTCTCTCTGCGCTCTTTCTTTCTCTCTCTGCGCTCTTTCTTTCTCTCTCTGCGCTCTTTCTTTCTCTCTCTGCGCTCTTTCTTCCTATCTCTCTCTGCGCTATTTTTTTCTCTACGCTCTTTCTCTCTCTCTGCGCTATTTCTTTCTCTCTCTTTGCGCTCTCTCTTTCTCTCTGCGCTCTCTCTCTCTGCGCTCTCTCTCTGTCTGCACTCTCTCTCTCTCTGCGCTCTCTCTTTCTCTCTGCGCTCTTTCTCTCTCTCTCTGCGCTCTTTCTCTCTCTCTGTCTGCGCTCTCTTTCTTTCTCTCTGCGCTCTTTCTTTCTTTCTCTCTGCGCTCTTTCTTTCTCTCTGCGCTCTTTCTATCTCTCTCTCTCTGCGCTCTTTCTATCTCTCTCTCTTTGCGCTCTCTCTCTCTGCGCTCTTTCTTTCTTTCTCTCTGCGCTCTTTCTGTCTCTCTCTCTGCGCTCTTTCTTTCTCTCTGCGCTCTCTCTCTGCACTCTCTCTCTGCGCTCTCTCTCTGCGCTCTCTCTCTGCGCTCTTTCTTTCTCTCTCTCTGCGCTCTTTCTTTCTCTCTCTGCGCTCTTTCTCTCTCTCTGCGCTCTTTCTCTCTCTCTGCGCTCTTTCTTTCTCTCTCTCTGCGCTCTTTCTATCTCTCTGTGCTCTTTCTCTCTCTGCGCTCTTTCTCTCTCTCTCTGCGCTCTTTCTTTCTCTGTCTGCGCTCTTTCTTCCTCTCTCTCTGCGCTTTTTTTTTCTCTACGCTCTTTCTTTCTCTCTGCGCTCTTTCTTTCTCTCTCTCTGCGCTCTCTCTTTCTCTCTGCGCTCTCTCTCTCTCTGCGCTCTCTCTCTCTCTGTGCTCTCTCTCTGTCTGCGCTCTCTCTCTGCGCTCTCTCTTTCTCTCTGCGCTCTCTCTCTTTCTCTGCGCTCTATCTCTCTCTCTGCGCTCTTTCTCTCTCTCTGTGCTCTTTCTTTCTCTCTGCGCTCTTTTTTTCTCTCTTTGCGCTCTTTCTTTCTCTCTCTGCGCTCTTTCTCTCTCTGCGCTCTTTCTCTCTCTGCGCTCTTTCTCTCTCTGCGCTCTTTCTTTCTCTCTGCGCTCTTTCTTTCTCTCTGCGCTCTTTCTCTCTCTCTCTGCGCTCTTTCTCTCTCTCTCTCTGCGCTCTTTCTCTCTCTCTCTCGCTGCGCTCTTTCTTTCTCTCTCTCTGCGCTCTCTCTCTCTCTCGCTGCGCTCTTTCTCTCTCTCTGCGCTCATTCTCTCTCTCTGCGCTCTTTCTCTCTCTCTGCGCTCTTTCTTTCTCTCTCTGCGCTCTTTCTTTCTCTCTCTGCGCTCTTTCTTTCTCTCTGCACTCTCTCTCTGCACTCTCTCTCTGCGCTCTCTCTCTCTGCGCTCTTTCTTTCTCTCTCTGCGCTCTTTCTTTCTCTCTCTGCGCTCTTTCTTTCTCTCTCTCTGCACTCTTTCTCTCTCTCTGCGCTCTTTCTTTCTCTCTCTTCGCTCTTTCTTTCTCTCTCTCTCTGCGCTCTTTCTTTCTCTGTGCTCTTTCTCTCTCTCTGCGCTCTTTCTTTCTCTCTCTATGCGCGCTCTCTCTCTCTTTGCGCTCTTTCTTTCTCTTTCTCTCTGCGCTCTTTCTTCCTCTCTCTCTGCGCTCTCTCTCTCTCTCTCTCTGCGCTCTTTCTTTCTTTCTCTCTCTGCGCTCTTTCTTTCTCTCTCTCTCTGCGCTCTTTCTTTCTCTCTCTCTCTGCGCTCTTTCTTTCTCTCTCTCTCTGCGCTCTTTCTTTCTCTCTCTCTCTGCGCTCTTTCTTTCTCTCTCTCTCTGCGCTCTTTCTTTCTCTCTCTCTCTGCGCTCTTTCTTTCTCTCTCTCTCTGCGCTCTTTCTTTCTCTCTCTCTGTGCGCTCTTTCTTCCTCTCTCTCTCTGCGCTCTTTCTTTCTCTGTGCTCTTTCTCTCTCTCTGCGCTCTTTCTTTCTCTCTCTATGCGCGCTCTCTCTCTCTTTGCGCTCTTTCTTTCTCTTTCTCTCTGCGCTCTTTCTTCCTCTCTCTCTGCGCTCTCTCTCTCTCTCTCTCTGCGCTCTTTCTTTCTTTCTCTCTCTGCGCTCTTTCTTTCTCTCTCTCTCTGCGCTCTTTCTTTCTCTCTCTCTCTGCGCTCTTTCTTTCTCTCTCTCTCTGCGCTCTTTCTTTCTCTCTCTCTCTGCGCTCTTTCTTTCTCTCTCTCTCTGCGCTCTTTCTTTCTCTCTCTCTCTGCGCTCTTTCTTTCTCTCTCTCTCTGCGCTCTTTCTTTCTCTCTCTCTGTGCTCTCTCTCTCTGCGCTCTCTCACTCTGCGCTCTTTCTTTCTTTCTTTCTCTCTGCGCTCTTTCTGTCTCTCTCTCTCTGCGCTCTTTCTTTCTCTCTGCGCTCTCCCTCTGCGCTCTCTCTCTGCGCTCTCTCTCTGCGCTCTCTCTCTGCGCTCTTTCTTTCTCTCTCTCTGCGCTCTTTCTTTCTCTCTCTGCGCTCTTTCTCTCTCTCTGCGCTCTTTCTCTCTCTCTGCGCTCTTTCTCTCTCTCTGCGCTCTTTCTTTCTCTCTCTCTGCGCTCTTTCTATCTCTCTGTGCTCTTTCTCTCTCTGCGCTCTTTCTCTCTCTCTCTGCGCTCTTTCTTTCTCTGTCTGCGCTCTTTCTTCCTCTCTCTCTGCGCTTTTTTTTTCTCTACGCTCTTTCTTTCTCTCTGCGCTCTTTCTTTCTCTCTCTCTGCGCTCTCTCTTTCTCTCTGCGCTCTCTCTCTCTCTGCGCTCTCTCTCTCTCTGTGCTCTCTCTCTGTCTGCGCTCTCTCTCTGCGCTCTCTCTTTCTCTCTGCGCTCTCTCTCTTTCTCTGTGCTCTATCTCTCTCTCTGCGCTCTTTCTCTCTCTCTGTGCTCTTTCTTTCTCTCTGCGCTCTTTTTTTTCTCTCTTTGCGCTCTTTCTTTCTCTCTCTGCGCTCTTTCTTTCTCTCTCTGCGCTCTATCTTTCTCTCTCTGCGCTCTTTCTTTCTCTCTCTCTGCACTCTTTCTTTCTCTGCGCTCTTTCTTTCTCTCTCTGCGCTCTTTATTTCTCTCTCTGCGCTCTTTATTTCTCTCTCTGCGCTCTTTCTCTCTCTGTGCTCTTTCTTTCTCTCTGCGCTCTTTCTTTCTCTCTGCGCTCTTTCTCTCTCTCTCTGCGCTCTTTCTCTCTCTCTGTGCTCTTTCTTTCTCTCTCTCTGCGCTCTTTCTCTCTCTCTCTCGCTGCGCTCTTTCTTTCTCTCTCTCTGCACTCTCTCTCTCTCTCGCTGCGCTCTTTCTCTCTCTCTGCGCTCATTCTCTCTCTCTGCACTCTTTCTCTCTCTCTGCGCTCTTTCTTTCTCTCTCTGCGCTCTTTCTTTCTCTCTCTGCGCTCTTTCTTTCTCTCTGCGCTCTTCCTTTCTCTTTCTCTGCGCTCTCTCTCTGCACTCTCTCTCTGCGCTCTCTCTCTGCGCTCTCTCTCTCTGCGCTCTTTCTTTCTCTCTCTGCGCTCTTTCTTTCTCTCTCTGCGCTCTTTCTTTCTCTCTCTGCGCTCTTTCTTTCTCTCTCTCTGCACTCTTTCTCTCTCTCTGCGCTCTTTCTTTCTCTCTCTTCGCTCTTTCTTTCTCTCTCTGCGCTCTTTCTTTCTTTCTCTGCGCTCTTTCTTCCTCTCTCTCTCTGCGCTCTTTCTTTCTCTGTGCTCTTTCTCTCTCTCTGCGCTCTTTCTTTCTCTCTCTATGCGCGCTCTCTCTCTCTTTGCGCTCTTTCTTTCTCTTTCTCTCTGCGCTCTTTCTTCCTCTCTCTCTGCGCTCTCTCTCTCTCTCTCTCTGCGCTCTTTCTTTCTTTCTCTCTCTGCGCTCTTTCTTTCTCTCTCTCTCTGCGCTCTTTCTTTCTCTCTCTCTCTGCGCTCTTTCTTTCTCTCTCTCTCTGCGCTCTTTCTTTCTCTCTCTCTCTGCGCTCTTTCTTTCTCTCTCTCTGTGCTCTTTCTCTCTCTCTCTCTCTGTGCTCTTTCTCTCTCTGCGCTCTTTCTTTCTCTCTCTGCGCTCTTTCTTTCTCTCTCTGCGCTCGTTCTTCCTATCTCTCTCTGCGCTATTTTTTTCTCTACGCTCTTTCTCTCTCTCTGCGCTCTTTCTTTCTCTCTCTTTGCGCTCTCTCTTTCTCTCTGCGCTCTCTCTCTCTGCGCTCTCTCTCTGTCTGCACTCTCTCTCTCTGCGCTCTTTCTTTCTCTCTCTGCGCTCTTTCATTCTCTCTCTTTGTGCTTTTTCATTCTCTCTCTCTGCGCTCTTTCTTTCTCTCTCTCTGCGCTCTTTCTCTCTCTCTGTGCTCTTTCTTTCTCTCTGCGCTCTTTCTTTCTCTCACTCTGCGCTCTTTCTTTCTCTCTCTCTACGCTCTCTCTCTCTCTGTACTCTCTCTCTCTCTGCGCTCTCTCTCTGTCTGCGCTCTCTTTCTCTCTGCGCTCTCTCTCTCTGCACTCTTTCTTCCTCTCTCTGCGCTCTCTCTCTCTCTCTCTGCGCTCTTTCTTTCTCTCTCTCTGCGCCCTTTCTTTCTTTCTGCGCTCTTTCTTTCTCTCTCTCTGCGCTCTTTCTCTCTTTCTCTCGCTGCGCTCTTTCTTTCACTCTCTCTGCGCTCTCTCTCTCTCTCGCTGCACACTTTCTCTCTCTCTGCGCTCATTCTCTCTCTCTGCGCTCATTCTCTCTCTCTGCGCTCTTTCTTTCTCTCTCTGCGCTCTTTCTTTCTCTCTCTGCGCTCTTCCTTTCTCTCTCTCTGCGCTCTTTCTTTCTCTCTGCGCACTTTCTCTCTCTCTGCGCTCTTCCTTTCTCTCTCTTTGCGCTCTTTCTTTCTCTCTGCACTCTCTCTCTGCACTCTCTCTCTGCGCTCTCTCTTTCTCTCTGCGCTCTCTCTCTCTGCGCTCTCTCTCTGTCTGCACTCTCTCTCTCTGCGCTCTTTCTTTCTCTCTCTGCGCTCTTTCATTCTCTCTCTTTGCGCTCTTTCATTCTCTCTCTCTGCGCTCTTTCTTTCTCTCTCTCTGCGCTCTTTCTCTCTCTCTGTGCTCTTTCTTTCTCTCTGCGCTCTTTCTTTCTCTCTCTCTGCGCTCTTTCTTTCTCTCTCTCTACGCTCTCTCTCTCTCTGTACTCTCTCTCTCTCTGCGCTCTCTCTCTGTCTGCGCTCTCTTTCTCTCTGCGCTCTCTCTCTCTGCACTCTTTCTTCCTCTCTCTGCGCTCTCTCTCTCTCTCTCTGCGCTCTTTCTTTCTCTCTCTCTGCGCCCTTTCTTTCTTTCTGCGCTCTTTCTTTCTCTCTCTCTGCGCTCTTTCTCTCTCTCTCTCGCTGCGCTCTTTCTTTCACTCTCTCTGCGCTCTCTCTCTCTCTCGCTGCGCTCTTTCTCTCTCTCTGCGCTCATTCTCTCTCTCTGCGCTCATTCTCTCTCTCTGCGCTCTTTCTTTCTCTCTCTGCGCTCTTTCTTTCTCTCTCTGCGCTCTTCCTTTCTCTCTCTCTGCGCTCTTTCTTTCTCTCTGCGCACTTTCTCTCTCTCTGCGCTCTCTCTCTCTTTGCGCTCTTTCTTTCTCTCTGCACTCTCTCTCTGCGCTCTCTCTCTCTGCGCTCTCTCTCTCTGCGCTCTCTCTCTCTGCGCTCTTTCTTTCTCTCTCTGCGCTCTTTCTTTCTCTCTCTGCGCTCTTTCTTTCTCTCTCTCTGCACTCTTTCTCTCTCTCTGCGCTCTTTCTTTCTCTCTCTTCGCTCTTTCTTTCTCTCTCTGCGCTCTTTCTTTCTTTCTCTGCGCTCTTTCTTCCTCTCTCTCTCTGCGCTCTTTCTTTCTCTGCGCTCTTTCTCTCTCTCTGCGCTCTTTCTTTCTCTCTCTATGCGCGCTCTCTCTCTCTTTGCGCTCTTTCTTTCTCTCTCTTCGCTCTTTCTTTCTCTCTCTGCGCTCTTTCTTTCTCTCTCTTCGCTCTTTCTTTCTCTCTCTGCGCTCTTTCTTTCTTTCTCTGCGCTCTTTCTTCCTCTCTCTCTCTGCGCTCTTTCTTTCTCTGCGCTCTTTCTCTCTCTCTGCGCTCTTTCTTTCTCTCTCTATGCGCGCTCTCTCTCTCTTTGCGCTCTTTCTTTCTCTTTCTCTCTGCGCTCTTTCTTCCTCTCTCTCTGCGCTCTCTCTCTCTCTCTCTCTGCGCTCTTTCTTTCTTTCTCTGCGCTCTTTCTTTCTCTCTCTCTCTGCGCTCTTTCTTTCTCTCTCTCTCTGCGCTCTTTCTTTCTCTCTCTCTCTGCGCTCTTTCTTTCTCTCTCTCTCTGCGCTCTTTCTTTCTCTCTCTCTCTGCGCTCTTTCTTTCTCTCTCTCTGTGCTCTTTCTCTCTCTCTCTCTCTGTGCTCTTTCTCTCTCTGCGCTCTTTCTTTCTCTCTCTGCGCTCTTTCTTTCTCTCTCTGCGCTCTTTCTTTCTCTCTCTGCGCTCTTTCTTCCTATCTCTCTCTGCGCTATTTTTTTCTCTACGCTCTTTCTCTCTCTCTGCGCTCTTTCTTTCTCTCTCTTTGCGCTCTCTCTTTCTCTCTGCGCTCTCTCTCTCTGCGCTCTCTCTCTGTCTGCACTCTCTCTCTCTGCGCTCTCTCTTTCTCTCTGCGCTCTTTCTCTCTCTCTGCGCTCTTTCTCTCACTCTGTCTGCGCTCTTTCTTTCTTTCTCTCTGCGCTCTTTCTTTCTTTCTCTCTGCGCTCTTTCTTTCTCTCTGCGCTCTTTCTATCTCTCTCTCTCTGCGCTCTTTCTATCTCTCTCTCTTTGCGCTCTTTCTCTCTCTCTCTCTTTGCGCTCTCTCTCTCTGCGCTCTCTCTCTCTGCGCTCTCTCTCTCTGCGCTCTCTCTCTCTCTGCGCTCTTTCTTTCTTTCTCTCTGCGCTCTTTCTGTCTCTCTCTCTCTGCGCTCTTTCTGTCTCTCTCTGCGCTCTTTCTTTCTCTCTGCGCTCTCTCTCTGCGCTCTCTCTCTGCGCTCTCTCTCTGCGCTCTCTCTCTGCGCTCTCTCTCTGCGCTCTCTCTCTGCGCTCTTTCTTTCTCTCTCTCTGCGCTCTTTCTTTCTCTCTCTGCGCTCTTTCTCTCTCTCTGCGCTCTTTCTCTCTCTCTGCGCTCTTTCTTTCTCTCTCTCTGCGCTCTTTCTATCTCTCTGTGCTCTTTCTCTCTCTGCGCTCTTTCTCTCTCTCTGCGCTCTTTCTTTCTCTGTCTGCGCTCTTTCTTCCTCTCTCTCTGCGCTTTTTTTTCCTCTACGCTCTTTCTTTCTCTCTGCGCTCTTTCTTTCTCTCTCTCTGCGCTCTCTCTTTCTCTCTGCGCTCTCTCTCTCTCTGCGCTCTCTCTCTGTCTGCGCTCTCTCTCTGCGCTCTCTCTTTCTCTCTGCGCTCTCTCTCTTTCTCTGCGCTCTATCTCTCTCTCTGCGCTCTTTCTCTCTCTCTGTGCTCTTTCTTTCTCTCTGCGCTCTTTTTTTCTCTCTTTGCGCTCTTTCTTTCTCTCTCTGCGCTCTTTCTTTCTCTCTCTGCGCTCTATCTTTCTCTCTCTGCGCTCTTTCTTTCTCTCTCTCTGCGCTCTTTCTTTCTCTGCGCTCTTTCTTTCTCTCTCTGCGCTCTTTCTTTCTCTCTCTGTGCTCTTTCTCTCTCTGCGCTCTTTCTTTCTCTCTGCGCTCTTTCTTTCTCTCTGCGCTCTTTCTCTCTCTCTCTGCGCTCTTTCTCTCTCTCTGTGCTCTTTCTTTCTCTCTGCGCTCTTTCTTTCTCTCTCTCTGCGCTCTCTCTCTCTCTGCGCTCTTTCTTTCTCTCTCTCTACGCTCTCTCTCTCTGCACTCTCTCTCTCTCTGCGCTCTCTCTCTGTCTGCGCTCTCTTTCTCTCTGCGCTCTTTCTCTCTCTCTGCGCTCTTTCTCTCTCTCTGCGCTCTTTCTTTCTCTCTCTTTGCGCTCTCTCTTTCTCTCTGCGCTCTCTCTCTCACTCTCTGCGCTCTTTCTTTCTCTCTCTGCGCTCTTTCTTTCTCTCTCTGCGCTCTTTCTTTCTCTCTCTCTGCGCTCTTTGTCTCTCTCTGCGCTTTTTCTTTCTCTATCTCTGCGCTCTTTCTTTCTCTCTCTCTGCTCTCTTTCTCTGTCTCTGCGCTCTTTCTCTCTCTGGGCTCTTTCTCTCTCTGGGCTCTCTCTCTCTGCGCTCTTTCATTCTCTTTCTCTCTCTGCGCTCTTTCTTTCTCTTTCTCTCTCTCTCTGCGCTCTCTCTCTCTCTGCGCTCTTTCTCTCTCTGCGCTCTTTCTCTCTCTGCGCTCTTTCTCTCTCTGCGCTCTTTCTCTCTCTGCGCTCTCTCTCTCTGCGCTCTTTCTCTCTCTGCGCTCTTTCATTCTCTCTATCTCTGCGCTTTCTTTCTCTCTGCGCTCTTTCTCTCTCTGCGCTCTTTCTCTCTCTGCGCTCTTTCATTCTCTTTCTCTCTCTGCGCTCTTTCTTTCTTTCTCTCTGCGCTCTTTTTTTCTCTCTTTGCGCTCTTTCTTTCACTCTGCGCTCTTTCTTTCTCTCTCTGCGCTCTTTCTTTCTCTCTCTCTGCGCTCTTTCTTTCTCTGCGCTCTTTCTTTCTTTCTCTGCGCTCTTTCTTTCTCTCTCTGCGCTCTTTCTCTCTCTCTGCGCTCTTTCTCTCTCTCTGCGCTCTTTCTCTCTCTCTCTGCGCTCTTTCTTTCTCTCTGCGCTCTTTCTTTCTCTCTGCGCTCTTTCTATCTCTCTCTCTTTGCGCTCTTTCTCTCTCTCTCTCTTTGCGCTCTCTCTCTCTCTCTGCGCTCTCTCTCTCTGCGCTCTTTCTTTCTTTCTCTCTGCGCTCTTTCTGTCTCTCTCTCTCTGCGCTCTTTCTGTCTCTCTCTCTCTGCGCTCTTTCTGTCTCTCTCTCTCTGCGCTCTTTCTTTCTCTCTCTGCGCTCTTTCTCTCTCTCTCTGCGCTCTTTCTCTCTCTCTGCGCTCTCTCTCTGCGCTCTCTCTCTGCGCTCTCTCTCTGCGCTCTCTCTCTGCGCTCTCTCTCTGCGCTCTCTCTCTGCACTCTCTCTCTGCGCTCTTTCTTTCTCTCTCTCTGCGCTCTTTCTTTCTCTCTCTGCGCTTTTTCTTTCTCTGTCTGCGCTCTTTCTTCCTCTCTCTCTGCGCTTTTTTTCTCTACGCTCTTTCTCTCTCTCTGCGCTCTTTCTTTCTCTCTCTTTGCGCTCTCTCTTTCTCTCTGCGCTCTCTCTCTCACTCTCTGCGCTCTTTCTTTCTCTCTCTGCGCTCTTTCTTTCTCTCTCTGCGCTCTTTCTTTCTCTCTCTCTGCGCTCTTTGTCTCTCTCTGCGCTTTTTCTTTCTCTATCTCTGCGCTCTTTCTTTCTCTCTCTCTGCTCTCTTTCTCTGTCTCTGCGCTCTTTCTCTCTCTGGGCTCTTTCTCTCTCTGGGCTCTCTCTCTCTGCGCTCTTTCATTCTCTTTCTCTCTCTGCGCTCTTTCTTTCTCTTTCTCTCTCTCTCTGCGCTCTCTCTCTCTGCGCTCTTTCTCTCTCTGCGCTCTTTCTCTCTCTGCGCTCTTTCTCTCTCTGCGCTCTTTCTCTCTCTGCGCTCTCTCTCTCTGCGCTCTTTCTCTCTCTGCGCTCTTTCATTCTCTCTATCTCTGCGCTTTCTTTCTCTCTGCGCTCTTTCTCTCTCTGCGCTCTTTCTCTCTCTGCGCTCTTTCATTCTCTTTCTCTCTCTGCGCTCTTTCTTTCTTTCTCTCTGCGCTCTTTTTTTCTCTCTTTGCGCTCTTTCTTTCACTCTGCGCTCTTTCTTTCTCTCTCTGCGCTCTTTCTTTCTCTCTCTCTGCGCTCTTTCTTTCTCTGCGCTCTTTCTTTCTCTCTCTGCGCTCTTTATTTCTCTCTCTGCGCTCTTTCTCTCTCTCTGCGCTCTTTCTCTCTCTCTGCGCTCTTTCTCTCTCTCTCTGCGCTCTTTCTTTCTCTCTGCGCTCTTTCTTTCTCTCTGCGCTCTTTCTATCTCTCTCTCTTTGCGCTCTTTCTCTCTCTCTCTCTTTGCGCTCTCTCTCTCTCTCTCTCTGCGCTCTCTCTCTCTGCGCTCTTTCTTTCTTTCTCTCTGCGCTCTTTCTGTCTCTCTCTCTCTGCGCTCTTTCTGTCTCTCTCTCTCTGCGCTCTTTCTTTCTCTCTCTGCGCTCTTTCTCTCTCTCTCTGCGCTCTTTCTCTCTCTCTGCGCTCTCTCTCTGCGCTCTCTCTCTGCGCTCTCTCTCTGCGCTCTCTCTCTGCGCTCTCTCTCTGCGCTCTCTCTCTGCGCTCTCTCTCTGCACTCTCTCTCTGCGCTCTTTCTTTCTCTCTCTCTGCGCTCTTTCTTTCTCTCTCTGCGCTTTTTCTTTCTCTGTCTGCGCTCTTTCTTCCTCTCTCTCTGCGCTTTTTTTCTCTACGCTCTTTCTCTCTCTCTGCGCTCTTTCTTTCTCTCTCTCTGCGCTCTCTCTTTCTCTCTGCGCTCTCTCTTTCTCTCTGCGCTCTCTCTCTGTCTGCGCTCTCTCTCTGTCTGCGCTCTCTCTCTGCGCTCTCTCTTTCTCTCTGCGCTCTCTCTTTCTCTCTGCGCTCTCTCTCTCTGTGCTCTATCTCTCTCTCTGCGCTCTTTCTCTCTCTCTGTGCTCTTTCTTTCTCTCTGCGCTCTTTTTCTCTCTCTTTGCGCTCTTTCTTTCTCTCTCTGCGCTCTATCTTTCTCTCTCTGCGCTCTTTCTTTCTCTCTCTGCGCTCTTTCTTTCTCTCTGTGCTCTTTCTCTCTCTCTGTGCTCTTTCTCTCTCTCTCTGCGCTCTTTCTTTCTCTGTCTGCGCTCTTTCTTCCTCTCTCTCTGCAATTTTTTTCTCTACGCTCTTTCTCTCTCTCTGCGCTCTTTCTTTATCTCTCTCTGCGCTCTCTCTTTCTCTCTCTCTCTCTCTGCGCTCTCTCTCTGCGCTCTCTCTTTCTCTCTGCGCTCTCTCTCTCTGCGCTCTCTCTCTCTCTGCGCTCTATCTCTCTCTCTGCGCTCTATCTCTCTCTCTGCGCTCTTTTTTTCTCTCTTTGCGCTCTTTCTTTCTCTCTCTGCGCTCTTTCTTTCTCTCTCTGCGCTCTTTCTTTCTCTCTCTCTGTGCTCTTTCTTTCTCTCTCTCTGCGCTCTCTCTTTCTCTCTGCGCTCTCTCTCTCTCTGCGCTCTCTCTCTGCGCTCTCTCTTTCTCTCTGCGCTCTCTCTCTCTCTCTGTGCTCTCGCTCTCTCTCTGCGCTCTATCTCTCTCTCTGCGCTCTAACTCTCTCTGCGCTCTTTCTCTCTCTCTGCGCTCTTTTTTTCTCTCTTTGCGCTCTTTCTTTCTCTCTCTGCGCTCTATCTTTCTCTCTCTGCGCTCTTTCTTTCTCTCTCTCTGCGCTCTTTCTTTCTCTTTCTTTCTCTCTGCGCTCTTTCTTTCTATCTCTCTGCGCTCTTTTTTTCTCTCTTCGCGCTCTTTCTTTCTCTCTCTGCGCTCTATCTTTCTCTCTCTGCGCTCTTTCTTTCTCTCTCTCTGCGCTCTTTCTTTCTCTGCGCTCTTTCTTTCTCTCTCTGCGCTCTTTATTTCTCTCTCTGCGCTCTTTCTTTCTCTCTGCGCTCTTTCTTTCTCTCTGCGCTCTTTCTTTCTCTCTGCGCTCTTTCTTTCTCTCTGCGCTCTTTCTCTCTCTCTCTCTGCGCTCTTTCTCTCTCTCTCTGCGCTCTTTCTCTCTCTCTCTGCGCTCTTTCTCTCTCTCTCTGCGCTCTTTCTCTCTCTCTCTGCGCTCTTTCTCTCTCTCTCTGCACTCTTTCTTTCTTTCTCTCTGCGCTCTTTCTGTCTCTCTCTCTCTGCGCTCTTTCTTTCTCTCTCTCTCGGCGCTCTTTCTTTCTCTCTCTCTCGGCGCTCTTTCTTTCTCTCTCTGCGCTCTTTCTCTCTCTGCGCTCTTTCTCTCTCTGCGCTCTTTCTCTCTCTGCGCTCTTTCTCTCTCTGCGCTCTTTCTTTCTCTCTGCGCTCTTTCTCTCTCTCTGCGCTCTTTCTTTCTCTCTCTCTGCGCTCTTTCTCTCTCTCTGTGCTCTTTCTTTCTTTCTCTGCGCTCTTTCTTTCTCTGTCTGCGCTCTTTCTTCCTCTCTCTCTCTGCGCTCTTTCTTTCTCTCTCTCTGCGCTCTTTCTCTCTCTCTGCGCTCTTTCTTTCTCTCTCTGCGCTCTTTCTTTCTCTGTCTGCGCTCTTTCTTCCTCTCTCTCTGCGCTCTTTTTTTCTCTACGTTCTTTCTCTCTCTCTGCGCTCTTTCTTTCTCTCTCTCTGCGCTCTCTCTTTCTCTCTGCGCTCTCTCTCTCTGCGCTCTCTCTCTCTGCGCTCTCTCTTTCTCTCTGTGCTCTTTCTCTCTCTCTCTCTGCGCTCTCTCTCTCTCTCTGCGCTCTCTCTCTCTCTGCGCTCTTTCTCTCTCTCTGTGCTCTTTCTTTCTCTCTGCGCTCTTTCTTTCTCTCTCTCTGCGCTCTCTCTCTCTGCGCTCTTTCTTTCTCTCTCTCTACGCTCTCTCTCTGTCTGCGCTCTCTTTCTCTCTGCGCTCTTTCTCTCTCTCTGCGCTCTCTCTCTCTCTCTGCGCTCTTTCTTCCTCTCTCTGCACTCTCTCTCTCTCTCTGCGCTCTTTCTTTCTTTCTCTCTCTGCGCCCTTTCTTTCTCTCTCTCTGCGCTCTTTCTTTCTCTCTCTCTGCGCTCTTTCTCTCTCTCTCGCTGCGCTCTTTCTTTCTCTCTCTCTGCGCTCTCTCTCTCACTCGCTGCGCTCTTTCTCTCTCTCTGCGCTCATTCTCTCTCTCTGCGCTCTTTCTTTCTCTCTCTGCGCTCTTTCTTTCTCTCTCTGCGCTCTTCCTTTCTCTCTCTCTGCGCTATTTTTTTCTCTATGCTCTTTCTCTCTCTCTGCGCTCTTTCTTTCTCTCTCTTTGCGCTCTCTCTTTCTCTCTGCGCTCTCTCTCTCTGCGCTCTCTCTCTGTCTGCACTCTCTCTTTCTCTCTGCGCTCTTTCTCTCTCTCTCTGCGCTCTTTCTCTCTCTCTCTGCGCTCTTTCTCTCTCTCTCTGCGCTCTTTCTCTCTCTCTGTCTGCGCTCTTTCTTCTATTTTTTTCTCTATGCTCTTTCTTTCTCTCTCTGCGCTCTTTCTTTCTCTCTCTGCGCTCTTTCTTTCTCTCTCTCTGCGCTCTCTCTCTCTGCGCTCTTTCTTTCTCTCTCTCTACGCTCTCTCTCTCTCTGCGCTCTCTCTCTCTCTCTGCGCTCTCTCTCTGTCTGCGCTCTCTTTCTCTCTGCGCTCTTTCTCTCTCTCTGCGCTCTTTGTCTCTCTCTGCGCTTTTTCTTTCTCTATCTCTGCGCTCTTTCTTTCTCTCTCTCTGCGCTCTTTCTTTCTCTCTCTGCGCTCTCTCTCTCTCTGCGCTCTCTCTGCACTCTTTCTCTCTCTCTGCGCTCTTTCTCTCTCTGTGCTCTTTCTTTCTCTGTCTGCGCTCTTTCTTCCTCTCTCTCTCTGCGCTCTTTCTTTCTCTCTCTGCGCTCTCTCTGCGCTCTTTCATTCTCTCTCTCTGCGCTCTCTCTCTCTCTGCGCTCTTTCTTTCTCTCTCTGCGCTCTTTCTTTCTCTGTCTGCGCTCTTTCTTCCTCTCTCTCTCTGCGCTCTTTTTTTCTCTACGCTCTTTCTCTCTCTCTGCGCTCTTTCTTTCTCTCTCTCTGCGCTCTCTCTTTCTCTCTGCGCTCTCTCTGCGCTCTCTCTCTGTCTGCGCTCTCTCTCTCTGCGCTCTCTCTTTCTCTCTGCGCTCTTTCTCTCTCTCTCTGCGCTCTTTCTCTCTCTCTGCGCTCTCTCTCTCTGCGCTCTTTCTCTCTCTCTGTGCTCTTTCTTTCTCTCTGCGCTCTTTCTTTCTCTCTCTCTGCGCTCTCTCTCTCTGCGCTCTTTCTTTCTCTCTCTCTACGCTCTCTCTCTCTCTGCGCTCTCTCTCTCTCTCTCTCTCTCTTTCTCTGCGCTCTCTCTCTGTCTGCGCTCTCTTTCTCTCTGTGCTCTTTCTCTCTCTCTGCGCTCTTTCTCTCTCTCTCTCTGCGCTCTTTCTTCCTCTCTCTGCGCTCTCTCTCTCTCTGCGCTCTTTCTTTCTTTCTCTCTCTGCGCCCTTTCTTTCTCTCTCTCTCTGCGCTCTTTCTTTCTCTCTCTCTGCGCTCTTTCTCTCTCTCTCTCTGCGCTCTTTCTCTCTGTGTCTGCGCTCTTTCTTCTATTTTTTTCTCTATGCTCTTTCTTTCTCTCTCTGCGCTCTTTCTTTCTCTCTCTGCGCTCTTTCTTTCTCTCTCTCTGCGCTCTCTCTCTCTGCGCTCTTTCTTTCTCTCTCTCTACGCTCTCTCTCTCTCTCTCTGCGCTCTCTCTCTCTCTCTGCGCTCTCTCTCTGTCTGCGCTCTCTTTCTCTCTGCGCTCTTTCTCTCTCTCTGCGCTCTTTGTCTCTCTCTGCGCTTTTTCTTTCTCTATCTCTGCGCTCTTTCTTTCTCTCTCTCTGCGCTCTTTCTTTCTCTCTCTGCGCTCTTTCTCTCTCTCTGCGCTCTCTCTGCACTCTTTCTCTCTCTCTGCGCTCTTTCTCTCTCTGTGCTCTTTCTTTCTCTGTCTGCGCTCTTTCTTCCTCTCTCTCTCTGCGCTCTTTCTTTCTCTCTCTGCGCTCTCTCTGCGCTCTTTCATTCTCTCTCTCTGCGCTCTTTCTCTCTCTCTGCGCTCTTTCTTTCTCTCTCTGCGCTCTTTCTTTCTCTGTCTGCGCTCTTTCTTCCTCTCTCTCTCTGCGCTCTTTTTTTCTCCACGCTCTTTCTCTCTCTCTGCGCTCTTTCTTTCTCTCTCTCTGCGCTCTCTCTTTCTCTCTGCGCTCTCTCTGCGCTCTCTCTCTGTCTGCGCTCTCTCTCTCTGCGCTCTCTCTTTCTCTCTGCGCTCTTTCTCTCTCTCTCTGCGCTCTCTCTTTCTCTCTGCGCTCTCTCTCTCTGCGCTCTTTCTCTCTCTCTGTGCTCTTTCTTTCTCTCTGCGCTCTTTCTTTCTCTCTCTCTGCGCTCTCTCTCTCTGCGCTCTTTCTTTCTCTCTATCTACGCTCTCTCTCTCTCTGCGCTCTCTCTCTCTCTCTCTTTCTCTGCGCTCTCTGTCTGCGCTCTCTTTCTCTCTGTGCTCTTTCTCTCTCTCTGCGCTCTTTCTCTCTCTCTCTCTGCGCTCTTTCTTCCTCTCTCTGCGCTCTCTCTCTCTCTGCGCTCTTTCTTTCTTTCTCTCTCTGCGCCCTTTCTTTCTCTCTCTCTCTGCGCTCTTTCTTTCTCTCTCTCTGCGCTCTTTCTTTCTCTCTCTCTGCGCTCTTTCTCTCTCTCTCTCTGCGCTCTTTCTCTCTCTCTCGCTGCGCTCTTTCTCTCTCTCTGCGCTCATTCTCTCTCTGCGCTCTTTCTTTCTCTCTCTCTTTGCGCTCTTTCTCTCTCTCTCTGCGCTCTTTGTCTCTCTCTGCGCTTTTTCTTTCTCTGTCTCTGCGCTCTTTCTCTCTCTCTCTCTGCGCTCTTTCTCTCTCTGCGCTCTTTCTTTCTCTTTCTCTCTCTGCGCTCTTTCTCTCTCTCTGCACGCTTTCTCTCTCTCTGCGCTCTTTCTTTCTCTTTCTCTCTCTGCGCTCTTTCTTTCTCTTTCTCTCTCTGCGCTCTCTCTCGCTCTCTGCGCTCTTTCTTTCTTTCTCTCTGCGCTCTTTCTTTCTATCTCTCTGCGCTCTTTTTTTCTCTCTTTGCGCTCTTTCTTTCTCTCTCTGCGCTCTATCTTTCTCTCTCTGCGCTCTATCTTTCTCTCTCTGCGCTCTTTCTTTCTCTCTCTCTGCGCTCTTTCTTTCTCTGCACTCTTTCTTTCTCTCTCTGCGCTCGTTATTTCTCTCTGCGCTCTTTCTTTCTCTCTGTGCTCTTTCTTTCTCTCTCTCTCTGCGCTCTCTCTCTCTCTGCGCTCTCTCTCTCTGCGCTCTCTCTCTCTCTGCGCTCTATCTCTCTCTCTGCGCTCTATCTCTCTCTCTGCGCTCTTTCTCTCTCTCTGCGCTCTTTTTTTCTCTCTCTGCGCTCTTTCTTTCTCTCTTTGCGCTCTTTCTTTCTCTCTCTCTGTGCTCTTTCTTTCTCTCTCTCTGCGCTCTCTCTTTCTCTCTGCGCTCTCTCTCTCTCTGCGCTCTCTCTCTGCGCTCTCTCTTTCTCTCTGCGCTCTCTCTCTCTCTCTGCGCTCTCTCTCTCTCTCTCTGCGCTCTATCTCTCTCTCTGCGCTCTATCTCTCTCTGCGCTCTTTCTCTCTCTCTGCGCTCTTTTTTTCTCTCTTTGCGCTCTTTCTTTCTCTCTCTGCGCTCTATCTTTCTCTCTCTGCGCTCTTTCTTTCTCTCTCTCTGCGCTCTTTTTTTCTCTTTCTTTCTCTCTGCGCTCTTTCTTTCTATCTCTCTGCGCTCTTTTTTTCTCTCTTCGCGCTCTTTCTTTCTCTCTCTGCGCTCTATCTTTCTCTCTCTGCGCTCTTTCTTTCTCTCTCTCTGCGCTCTTTCTTTCTCTGCGCTCTTTCTTTCTCTCTCTGCGCTCTTTATTTCTCTCTCTGCGCTCTTTATTTCTCTCTCTGCGCTCTTTCTTTCTCTCTGCGCTCTTTCTTTCTCTCTGCGCTCTTTCTTTCTCTCTGCGCTCTTTCTTTCTCTCTGCGCTCTTTCTCTCTCTCTCTCTGCGCTCTTTCTCTCTCTCTCTGCGCTCTTTCTCTCTCTCTCTGCGCTCTTTCTCTCTCTCTCTGCGCTCTTTCTCTCTCTCTCTGCACTCTTTCTTTCTTTCTCTCTGCGCTCTTTCTGTCTCTCTCTCTCTGCGCTCTTTCTTTCTCTCTCTCTCGGCGCTCTTTCTTTCTCTCTCTGCGCTCTTTCTCTCTCTGCGCTCTTTCTCTCTCTGCGCTCTTTCTTTCTCTCTCTGCGCTCTTTCTCTCTCTCTGCGCTCTTTCTTTCTCTCTCTCTGCGCTCTTTCTCTCTCTCTCTGTGCTCTTTCTTTCTTTCTCTGCGCTCTTTTTTTCTCTGTCTGCGCTCTTTCTTCCTCTCTCTCTCTGCGCTCTTTCTTTCTCTCTCTGCGCTCTTTCTTTCTCTCTCTGCGCTCTTTCTTTCTCTGTCTGCGCTCTTTCTTCCTCTCTCTCTGCGCTCTTTTTTTCTCTACGTTCTTTCTCTCTCTCTGCGCTCTTTCTTTCTCTCTCTCTGCGCTCTCTCTTTCTCTCTGCGCTCTCTCTCTCTGCGCTCTCTCTCTCTGCGCTCTCTCTTTCTCTCTGTGCTCTTTCTCTCTCTCTCTCTGCGCTCTCTCTCTCTCTCTGCGCTCTCTCTCTCTGCGCTCTTTCTCTCTCTCTGTGCTCTTTCTTTCTCTCTGCGCTCTTTCTTTCTCTCTCTCTGCGCTCTCTCTCTCTGCAATCTTTCTTTCTCTCTCTCTACGCTCTCTCTCTGTCTGCGCTCTCTTTCTCTCTGCGCTCTTTCTCTCTCTCTGCGCTCTCTCTCTCTCTCTGCGCTCTTTCTTCCTCTCTCTGCACTCTCTCTCTCTCTCTGCGCTCTTTCTTTCTTTCTCTCTCTGCGCCCTTTCTTTCTCTCTCTCTGCGCTCTTTCTTTCTCTCTGCGCTCTTTCTCTCTCTCTGCGCTCTTTCTTTCTCTCTCTGCGCTCTTCCTTTCTCTCTCTCTGCGCTATTTTTTTCTCTATGCTCTTTCTCTCTCTCTGCGCTCTTTCTTTCTCTCTCTTTGCGCTCTCTCTTTCTCTCTGCGCGCTCTCTCTCTGCGCTCTCTCTCTGTCTGCACTCTCTCTTTCTCTCTGCGCTCTTTCTCTCTCTCTCTGCGCTCTTTCTCTCTCTCTCTGCGCTCTTTCTCTCTCTCTGTCTGCGCTCTTTCTTCTATTTTTTTCTCTATGCTTTTTCTTTCTCTCTCTGCGCTCTTTCTTTCTCTCTCTCTGCGCTCTCTCTCTCTGCGCTCTTTCTTTCTCTCTCTCTACGCTCTCTCTCTCTGCGCTCTCTCTCTCTGCGCTCTCTCTCTGTCTGCGCTCTCTTTCTCTCTGCGCTCTTTCTCTCTCTCTGCGCTCTTTGTCTCTCTCTGCGCTTTTTCTTTCTCTATCTCTGCGCTCTTTCTTTCTCTCTCTCTGCGCTCTTTCTTTCTCTCTCTGCGCTCTTTCTCTCTCTCTGCGCTCTCTCTGCACTCTTTCTCTCTCTCTGCGCTCTTTCTCTCTCTGTGCTCTTTCTTTCTCTGTCTGCGCTCTTTCTTCCTCTCTCTCTCTGCGCTCTTTCTTTCTCTCTCTGCGCTCTCTCTGCGCTCTTTCATTCTCTCTCTCTGCGCTCTTTCTCTCTCTCTGCGCTCTTTCTTTCTCTCTCTGCGCTCTTTCTTTCTCTGTCTGCGCTCTTTCTTCCTCTCTCTCTCTGCGCTCTTTTTTTCTCTACGCTCTTTCTCTCTCTCTGCGCACTTTCTTTCTCTCTCTCTGCGCTCTCTCTTTCTCTCTGCGCTCTCTCTGCGCTCTCTCTCTGTTTGCGCTCTCTCTCTCTGCGCTCTCTCTTTCTCTCTGCGCTCTTTCTCTCTCTCTCTGCGCTCTCTCTCTCTCTCTGCGCTCTCTCTCTCTGCGCTCTTTCTCTCTCTCTGTGCTCTTTCTTTCTCTCTGCGCTCTTTCTTTCTCTCTCTCTGCGCTCTCTCTCTCTGCGCTCTTTCTTTCTCTCTCTCTACGCTCTCTCTCTCTCTGCGCTCTCTCTCTCTCTCTCTTTCTCTGCGCTCTCTCTCTGTCTGCGCTCTCTTTCTCTCTGTGCTCTTTCTCTCTCTCTGCGCTCTTTGTCTCTCTCTCTCTGCGCTCTTTCTTCCTCTCTCTGCGCTCTCTCTCTCTCTCTGCGCTCTTTCTTTCTTTCTCTCTCTGCGCCCTTTCTTTCTCTCTCTCTCTGCGCTCTTTCTTTCTCTCTCTCTGCGCTCTTTCTCTCTCTCTCTCTGCGCTCTCTCTCTGTCTGCACTCTCTCTTTCTCTCTGCGCTCTTTCTCTCTCTCTCTGCGCTCTTTCTCTCTCTCTCTGCGCTCTTTCTCTCTCTCTGTCTGCGCTCTTTCTTCTATTTTTTTCTCTATGCTCTTTCTTTCTCTCTCTGCGCTCTTTCTTTCTCTCTCTGCGCTCTTTCTTTCTCTCTCTCTGCGCTCTCTCTCTCTGCGCTCTTTCTTTCTCTCTCTCTACGCTCTCTCTCTCTCTGCGCTCTCTCTCTCTCTCTCTGCGCTCTCTCTCTGTCTGCGCTCTCTTTCTCTCTGCGCTCTTTCTCTCTCTCTGCGCTCTTTGTCTCTCTCTGCGCTTTTTCTTTCTCTATCTCTGCGCTCTTTCTTTCTCTCTCTCTGCGCTCTTTCTTTCTCTCTCTGCGCTCTTTCTCTCTCTCTGCGCTCTCTCTGCACTCTTTCTCTCTCTCTGCGCTCTTTCTCTCTCTGTGCTCTTTCTTTCTCTGTCTGCGCTCTTTCTTCCTCTCTCTCTCTGCGCTCTTTCTTTCTCTCTCTGCGCTCTCTCTGCGCTCTTTCATTCTCTCTCTCTGCGCTCTTTCTCTCTCTCTGCGCTCTTTCTTTCTCTCTCTGCGCTCTTTCTTTCTCTGTCTGCGCTCTTTCTTCCTCTCTCTCTCTGCGCTCTTTTTTTCTCTACGCTCTTTCTCTCTCTCTGCGCTCTTTCTTTCTCTCTCTCTGCGCTCTCTCTTTCTCTCTGCGCTCTCTCTGCGCTCTCTCTCTGTCTGCGCTCTCTCTCTCTGCGCTCTCTCTTTCTCTCTGTGCTCTTTCTCTCTCTCTCTGCGCTCTCTCTCTCTGCGCTCTTTCTCTCTCTCTGTGCTCTTTCTTTCTCTCTGCGCTCTTTCTTTCTCTCTCTCTGCGCTCTCTCTCTCTGCGCTCTTTCTTTCTCTCTCTCTACGCTCTCTCTCTCTCTGCGCTCTCTCTCTCTCTCTCTTTCTCTGCGCTCTCTGTCTGCGCTCTCTTTCTCTCTGTGCTCTTTCTCTCTCTCTGCGCTCTTTCTCTCTCTCTCTCTGCGCTCTTTCTTCCTCTCTCTGCGCTCTCTCTCTCTCTCTGCGCTCTTTCTTTCTTTCTCTCTCTGCGCCCTTTCTTTCTCTCTCTCTCTGCGCTCTTTCTTTCTCTCTCTCTGCGCTCTTTCTTTCTCTCTCTCTGCGCTCTTTCTCTCTCTCTCTCTGCGCTCTTTCTTTCTCTCTCTCTTTGCGCTCTTTCTCTCTCTCTCTGCGCTCTTTGTCTCTCTCTGCGCTTTTTCTTTCTCTGTCTCTGCGCTCTTTCTCTCTCTCTCTCTGCGCTCTTTCTCTCTCTGCGCTCTTTCTTTCTCTTTCTCTCTCTGCGCTCTCTCTCTCTCTGCACGCTTTCTCTCTCTCTGCGCTCTTTCTTTCTCTTTCTCTCTCTGCGCTCTCTTTCTCTTTCTCTCTCTGCGCTCTCTCTCTCGCTCTCTGCGCTCTTTCTTTCTTTCTCTCTGCGCTCTTTCTTTCTATCTCTCTGCGCTCTTTTTTTCTCTCTTTGCGCTCTTTCTTTCTCTCTCTGCGCTCTATCTTTCTCTCTCTGCGCTCTATCTTTCTCTCTCTGCGCTCTTTCTTTCTCTCTCTCTGCGCTCTTTCTTTCTCTGCGCTCTTTCTTTCTCTCTCTGCGCTCGTTATTTCTCTCTGCGCTCTTTCTTTCTCTCTGTGCTCTTTCTTTCTCTCTCTCTCTGCGCTCTTTCTCTCTCTCTGCGCTCTTTCTCTCTCTCTCTGCGCTCTTTCTCTCTCTCTGCGCTCTTTCTGTCTCTCTCTCTCTGCGCTCTTTCTTTCTCTCTCTCTCTGCGCTCTTTCTTTCTCTCTCTGCGCTCTTTCTCTCTCTCTGCGCTCGCTCTCTCTGCGCTCTTTCACTCTCTGCGCTCTTTCTTCCTCTCTCTCTCTGCGCTCTTTCTTTCTCTCTCTGCGCTCTTTCTCTCTCTCTGCGCTCTCTCTGCACTCTTTCTTTCTCTCTCTCTGCGCTCTTTCTTTCTCTCTCTGCGATCTTTCTTTCTCTGTCTGCGCTCTTTCTTCCTCTCTCTCTGCGCTCTTTTTTTCTCTACGCTCTTTCTCTCTCTCTGCGCTCTTTCTTTCTCTCTCTCTGCGCTCTCTCTTTCTCTCTGCGCTCTCTCTCTGCGCTCTCTCTCTCTCTGCGCTCTCCCTTTCTCTCTGCGCTCTTTCTCTCTCTCTCTGCGCTCTCTCTCTCTCTCTCTGCGCGCTCTCTCTCTCTGCGCTCTCTCTCTCTGTGCTCTTTCTTTCTCTCTGCGCTCTTTCTTTCTCTCTCTCTGCGCTCTCTCTCTCTGCGCTCTTTCTTTCTCTCTCTCTACGCTCTCTCTCTCTCTGCACTCTCTCTCTCTGCGCTCTCTCTCTCTCTGCGCTCTCTCTCTGTCTGCGCTCTCTTTCTCTCTGCGCTCTTTCTCTCTCTCTGCGCTCTCTCTCTCTCTCTGCACTCTCTCTTCCTCTCTCTGCGCTCTCTCTCTCTCTCTGCGCTCTTTCTTTCTCTCTCTCTCTGCGCCCTTTCTTTCTCTCTCTCTATGCGCTCTTTCTTTCTCTCTCTCTGCGCTCTTTCTCTCTCTCTCGCTGCGCTCTTTCTTTCTCTCTCTCTGCGCTCTCTCTCTCGCTGCGCTCTCTCTCTCTCTCTGCGCTCATTCTCTCTCTCTGCGCTCATTCTTTCTCTCTCTGCGCTCTTTCTTTCTCTCTCTGCGCTCTTCCTTTCTCTCTCTCTGCGCTCTTTCTTTCTCTCTGCGCACTTTCTCTCTCTCTGCGCTCTCTCTCTCTTTGCGCTCTCTCTCTCTCTCTGCACTCTCTCTCTGCACTCTCTCTCTCTGCGCTCTCTCTCTCTGCGCTCTTTCTTTCTCTCTCTGCGCTCTTTCTTTCTCTCTCTGCACTCTTTCTCTCTCTCTGCGCTCTTTCTTTCTCTCTCTTCGCTCTTTCTTTCTCTCTCTGCGCTCTTTCTTTCTTTCTCTGCGCTCTTTCTTCCTCTCTCTCTCTGCGCTCTTTCTTTCTCTGCGCTCTTTCTCTCTCTCTGCGCTCTTTCTTTCTCTCTCTATGCGCGCTCTCTCTTTGCGCTCTTTCTTTCTCTTTCTCTCTGCGCTCTTTCTTCCTCTCTCTCTGCGCTCTCTCTCTCTCTCTCTCTGCGCTCTTTCTTTCTTTCTCTCTCTGCGCTCTTTCTTTCTTTCTCTCTCTGCGCTCTTTCTTTCTCTCTCTCTCTGCGCTCTTTCTTTCTCTCTCTCTCTGCGCTCTTTCTTTCTCTCTCTCTCGGCGCTCTTTCTTTCTCTCTCTGCGCTCTTTCTTTCTCTCTCTCTGCGCTCTCTCTTTCTCTCTGCGCTCTCTCTCTCTGCGCTCTCTCTCTCTGCGCTCTCTCTCTCTGCGCTCTCTCTCTCTGCGCTCTCTCTCTCTGCGCTCTCCCTTTCTCTCTGCGCTCTTTCTCTCTCTCTGCGCTCTCTCTCTCTCTCTGCGCTCTCTCTCTCTCTGCGCTCTTTCTCTCTCTCTGTGCTCTTTCTTTCTCTCTGCGCTCTTTCTTTCTCTCTCTCTGCGCTCTCTCTCTCTGCGCTCTTTCTTTCTCTCTCTCTACGCTCTCTCTCTCTCTCTGCACTCTCTCTCTCTCTGCGCTCTCTCTCTGCGCTCTCTCTCTGTCTGCGCTCTCTTTCTCTCTGCGCTCTTTCTCTCTCTCTGCGCTCTCTCTCTCTCTCTGCACTCTTTCTTCCTCTCTCTGCGCTCTTTCTTTCTCTCTCTCTGCGCCCTTTCTTTCTCTCTCTCTCTGCGCCCTTTCTTTCTCTCTCTCTCTGCGCTCTTTCTTTCTCTCTCTCTGTGCTCTTTCTCTCTCTCTTGCTGCGCTCTTTCTTTCTCTCTGCGCTCTCTCTCTCTCTCTCGCTGCGCTCTTTCTCTCTCTCTGCGCTCATTCTCTCTCTCTGCGCTCTTTCTTTCTCTCTCTGCGCTCTTTCTTTCTCTCTCTGCGCTCTTCCTTTCTCTCTCTCTGCGCTCTTTCTTTCTCTCTGCGCTCTCTCTCTCTTTGCGCTCTTTCTTTCTCTCTGCACTCTCTCTCTGCACTCTCTCTCTCTCTGCGCTCTCTCTCTCTGCGCTCTTTCTTTCTCTCTCTGCGCTCTCTCTCTCTCTGCGCTCTATCTCTCTCTCTGCGCTCTATCTCTCTCTCTGCGCTCTTTCTCTCTCTCTGCGCTCTTTTTTTCTCTCTTTGCGCTCTTTCTTTCTCTCTCTGCGCTCTTTCTTTCTCTCTCTGCGCTCTTTCTTTCTCTCTCTCTGTGCTCTTTCTTTCTCTCTCTCTGCGCTCTCTCTTTCTCTCTGCGCTCTCTCTCTCTCTGCGCTCTCTCTCTGCGCTCTCTCTTTCTCTCTGCGCTCTCTCTCTCTCTCTGCGCTCTCTCTCTCTGCGCTCTATCTCTCTCTGCGCTCTTTCTCTCTCTCTGCGCTCTTTTTTTCTCTCTTTGCGCTCTTTCTTTCTCTCTCTGCGCTCTATCTTTCTCTCTCTGCGCTCTTTCTTTCTCTCTCTCTGCGCTCTTTTTTTCTCTTTCTTTCTCTCTGCGCTCTTTCTTTCTATCTCTCTGCGCTCTTTTTTTCTCTCTTCGCGCTCTTTCTTTCTCTCTCTGCGCTCTATCTTTCTCTCTCTGCGCTCTTTCTTTCTCTCTCTCTGCGCTCTTTCTTTCTCTGCGCTCTTTCTTTCTCTCTCTGCGCTCTTTATTTCTCTCTCTGCGCTCTTTCTTTCTCTCTGCGCTCTTTCTTTCTCTCTGCGCTCTTTCTTTCTCTCTGCGCTCTTTCTTTCTCTCTGCGCTCTTTCTTTCTCTCTGCGCTCTTTCTCTCTCTCTCTCTGCGCTCTTTCTCTCTCTCTCTGCGCTCTTTCTCTCTCTCTCTGCGCTCTTTCTCTCTCTCTCTGCACTCTTTCTTTCTTTCTCTCTGCGCTCTTTCTGTCTCTCTCTCTCTGCGCTCTTTCTTTCTCTCTCTCTCGGCGCTCTTTCTTTCTCTCTCTGCGCTCTTTCTCTCTCTGCGCTCTTTCTTTCTCTCTCTGCGCTCTTTCTCTCTCTCTGCGCTCTTTCTTTCTCTCTCTCTGTGCTCTTTCTTTCTTTCTCTGCGCTCTTTCTTTCTCTGTCTGCGCTCTTTCTTCCTCTCTCTCTCTGCGCTCTTTCTTTCTCTCTCTGCGCTCTTTCTTTCTCTCTCTCTGCGCTCTTTCTCTCTCTCTGCGCTCTTTCTTTCTCTCTCTGCGCTCTTTCTTTCTCTGTCTGCGCTCTTTCTTCCTCTCTCTCTGCGCTCTTTTTTTCTCTACGTTCTTTCTCTCTCTCTGCGCTCTTTCTTTCTCTCTCTCTGCGCTCTCTCTTTCTCTCTGCGCTCTCTCTGCGCTCTCTCTCTGTCTGCGCTCTCTCTCTCTGCGCTCTCTCTTTCTCTCTGCGCTCTTTCTCTCTCTCTCTGCGCTCTCTCTCTCTCTCTGCGCTCTCTCTCTCTGCGCTCTTTCTCTCTCTCTGTGCTCTTTCTTTCTCTCTGCGCTCTTTCTTTCTCTCTCTCTGCGCTCTATCTCTCTCTCTGCGCTCTTTCTCTCTCTCTGCGCTCTTTTTTTCTCTCTTTGCGCTCTTTCTTTCTCTCTCTGCGCTCTTTCTTTCTCTCTCTGCGCTCTTTCTTTCTCTCTCTCTGTGCTCTTTCTTTCTCTCTCTCTGCGCTCTCTCTTTCTCTCTGCGCTCTCTCTCTCTGCGCTCTCTCTCTGCGCTCTCTCTTTCTCTCTGCGCTCTCTCTCTCTCTCTCTGCGCTCTCTCTCTCTCTGCGCTCTATCTCTCTCTGCGCTCTTTCTCTCTCTCTGCGCTCTTTTTTTCTCTCTCTGCGCTCTATCTTTCTCTCTCTGCGCTCTTTCTTTCTCTCTCTCTGCGCTCTTTTTTTCTCTTTCTTTCTCTCTGCGCTCTTTCTTTCTATCTCTCTGCGCTCTTTTTTTCTCTCTTCGCGCTCTTTCTTTCTCTCTCTGCGCTCTATCTTTCTCTCTCTGCGCTCTTTCTTTCTTTCTCTCTGCGCTCTTTCTGTCTCTCTCTCTCTGCGCTCTTTCTTTCTCTCTCTCTCGGCGCTCTTTCTTTCTCTCTCTGCGCTCTTTCTCTCTCTGCGCTCTTTCTTTCTCTCTCTGCGCTCTTTCTCTCTCTCTGCGCTCTTTCTTTCTCTCTCTCTGCGCTCTTTCTCTCTCTCTGTGCTCTTTCTTTCTTTCTCTGCGCTCTTTCTTTCTCTGTCTGCGCTCTTTCTTTCTCTCTCTCTGCGCTCTTTCTCTCTCTCTGCGCTCTTTCTTTCTCTCTCTGCGCTCTTTCTTTCTCTGTCTGCGCTCTTTCTTCCTCTCTCTCTGCGCTCTTTTTTTCTCTACGTTCTTTCTCTCTCTCTGCGCTCTTTCTTTCTCTCTCTCTGCGCTCTCTCTTTCTCTCTGCGCTCTCTCTGCGCTCTCTCTCTGTCTGCGCTCTCTCTCTCTGCGCTCTCTCTTTCTCTCTGCGCTCTTTCTCTCTCTCTCTGCGCTCTCTCTCTCTCTCTGCGCTCTCTCTCTCTGCGCTCTTTCTCTCTCTCTGTGCTCTTTCTTTCTCTCTGCGCTCTTTCTTTCTCTCTCTCTGCGCTCTATCTCTCTCTCTGCGCTCTTTCTCTCTCTCTGCGCTCTTTTTTTCTCTCTTTGCGCTCTTTCTTTCTCTCTCTGCGCTCTTTCTTTCTCTCTCTGCGCTCTTTCTTTCTCTCTCTCTGTGCTCTTTCTTTCTCTCTCTCTGCGCTCTCTCTTTCTCTCTGCGCTCTCTCTCTCTCTGCGCTCTCTCTCTGCGCTCTCTCTTTCTCTCTGCGCTCTCTCTCTCTCTCTGCGCTCTCTCTCTCTCTGCGCTCTATCTCTCTCTGCGCTCTTTCTCTCTCTCTGCGCTCTTTTTTTCTCTCTTTGCGCTCTTTCTTTCTCTCTCTGCGCTCTATCTTTCTCTCTCTGCGCTCTTTCTTTCTCTCTCTCTGCGCTCTTTTTTTCTCTTTCTTTCTCTCTGCGCTCTTTCTTTCTCTCTCTCTGCGCTCTTTCTTTCTCTGCGCTCTTTCTTTCTCTCTCTGCGCTCTTTATTTCTCTCTCTGCGCTCTTTCTTTCTCTCTGCGCTCTTTCTTTCTCTCTGCGCTCTTTCTTTCTCTCTGCGCTCTTTCTTTCTCTCTGCGCTCTTTCTTTCTCTCTGCGCTCTTTCTCTCTCTCTCTCTGCGCTCTTTCTCTCTCTCTCTGCGCTCTTTCTCTCTCTCTCTGCGCTCTTTCTCTCTCTCTCTGCACTCTTTCTTTCTTTCTCTCTGCGCTCTTTCTGTCTCTCTCTCTCTGCGCTCTTTCTTTCTCTCTCTCTCGGCGCTCTTTCTTTCTCTCTCTGCGCTCTTTCTCTCTCTGCGCTCTTTCTTTCTCTCTCTGCGCTCTTTCTCTCTCTCTGCGCTCTTTCTTTCTCTCTCTCTGCGCTCTTTCTCTCTCTCTGTGCTCTTTCTTTCTTTCTCTGCGCTCTTTCTTTCTCTGTCTGCGCTCTTTCTTCCTCTCTCTCTCTGCGCTCTTTCTTTCTCTCTCTGCGCTCTTTCTTTCTCTCTCTCTGCGCTCTTTCTCTCTCTCTGCGCTCTTTCTTTCTCTCTCTGCGCTCTTTCTTTCTCTGTCTGCGCTCTTTCTTCCTCTCTCTCTGCGCTCTTTTTTTCTCTACGTTCTTTCTCTCTCTCTGCGCTCTTTCTTTCTCTCTCTCTGCGCTCTCTCTCTCTGCGCTCTCTCTTTCTCTCTGTGCTCTTTCTCTCTCTCTCTCTGCGCTCTCTCTCTCTCTCTGCGCTCTCTCTCTCTCTGCGCTCTTTCTCTCTCTCTGTGCTCTTTCTTTCTCTCTGCGCTCTTTCTTTCTCTCTCTCTGCGCTCTCTCTCTCTGCGCTCTTTCTTTCTCTCTCTCTACGCTCTCTCTCTGTCTGCGCTCTCTTTCTCTCTGCGCTCTTTCTCTCTCTCTGCGCTCTCTCTCTCTCTCTGCGCTCTTTCTTCCTCTCTCTGCACTCTCTCTCTCTCTCTGCGCTCTTTCTTTCTTTCTCTCTCGGCGCCCTTTCTTTCTCTCTCTCTGCGCTCTTTCTTTCTCTCTCTCTGCGCTCTTTCTCTCTCTCTCGCTGCGCTCTTTCTTTCTCTCTCTCTGTGCTCTCTCTCTCTCTCTCTGCGCTCTTTCTCTCTCTCTGCGCTCATTCTCTCTCTCTGCGCTCTTTCTTTCTCTCTCTGTGCTCTTTCTTTCTCTCTCTGCGCTCTTCCTTTCTCTCTCTCTGCGCTATTTTTTTCTCTATGCTCTTTCTCTCTCTCTGCGCTCTTTCTTTCTCTCTCTTTGCGCTCTCTCTTTCTCTCTGCGCTCTCTCTCTCTGCGCTCTCTCTCTGTCTGCACTCTCTCTTTCTCTCTGCGCTCTTTCTCTCTCTCTCTGCGCTCTTTCTCTCTCTCTCTGCGCTCTTTCTCTCTCTCTGTCTGCGCTCTTTCTTCTATTTTTTTCTCTATGCTCTTTCTTTCTCTCTCTGCGCTCTTTCTTTCTCTCTCTGCGCTCTTTCTTTCTCTCTCTCTGCGCTCTCTCTCTCTGCGCTCTTTCTTTCTCTCTCTCTACGCTCTCTCTCTCTCTGCGCTCTCTCTCTCTCTCTCTGCGCTCTCTCTCTGTCTGCGCTCTCTTTCTCTCTGCGCTCTTTCTCTCTCTCTGCGCTCTTTGTCTCTCTCTGCGCTTTTTCTTTCTCTATCTCTGCGCTCTTTCTTTCTCTCTCTCTGCGCTCTTTCTTTCTCTCTCTGCGCTCTTTCTCTCTCTCTGCGCTCTCTCTGCACTCTTTCTCTCTCTCTGCGCTCTTTCTCTCTCTGTGCTCTTTCTTTCTCTGTCTGCGCTCTTTCTTCCTCTCTCTCTCTGCGCTCTTTCTTTCTCTCTCTGCGCTCTCTCTGCGCTCTTTCATTCTCTCTCTCTGCGCTCTTTCTCTCTCTCTGCGCTCTTTCTTTCTCTCTCTGCGCTCTTTCTTTCTCTGTCTGCGCTCTTTCTTCCTCTCTCTCTCTGCGCTCTTTTTTTCTCTACGCTCTTTCTCTCTCTCTGCGCTCTTTCTTTCTCTCTCTCTGCGCTCTCTCTTTCTCTCTGCGCTCTCTCTGCACTCTCTCTCTGTCTGCGCTCTCTCTCTCTGCGCTCTCTCTTTCTCTCTGCGCTCTTTCTCTCTCTCTGCGCTCTCTCTCTCTCTCTGCGCTCTCTCTCTCTGCGCTCTTTCTCTCTCTCTGTGCTCTTTCTTTCTCTCTGCGCTCTTTCTTTCTCTCTCTCTGCGCTCTCTCTCTCTGCGCTCTTTCTTTCTCTCTCTCTACGCTCTCTCTCTCTCTGCGCTCTCTCTCTCTCTCTCTTTCTCTGCGCTCTCTCTCTGTCTGCGCTCTCTTTCTCTCTGTGCTCTTTCTCTCTCTCTGCGCTCTTTCTCTCTCTCTCTCTGCGCTCTTTCTTCCTCTCTCTGCGCTCTCTCTCTCTCTCTGCGCTCTTTCTTTCTTTCTCTCTCTGCGCCCTTTCTTTCTCTCTCTCTCTGCGCTCTTTCTTTCTCTCTCTCTGCGCTCTTTCTCTCTCTCTCTCTGCGCTCTCTCTCTGTCTGCACTCTCTCTTTCTCTCTGCGCTCTTTCTCTCTCTCTCTGCGCTCTTTCTCTCTCTCTCTGCGCTCTTTCTCTCTCTCTGTCTGCGCTCTTTCTTCTATTTTTTTCTCTATGCTCTTTCTTTCTCTCTCTGCGCTCTTTCTTTCTCTCTCTGCGCTCTTTCTTTCTCTCTCTCTGCGCTCTCTCTCTCTGCGCTCTTTCTTTCTCTCTCTCTACGCTCTCTCTCTCTCTGCGCTCTCTCTCTCTCTCTCTGCGCTCTCTCTCTGTCTGCGCTCTCTTTCTCTCTGCGCTCTTTCTCTCTCTCTGCGCTCTTTGTCTCTCTCTGCGCTTTTTCTTTCTCTATCTCTGCGCTCTTTCTTTCTCTCTCTCTGCGCTCTTTCTTTCTCTCTCTGCGCTCTTTCTCTCTCTCTGCGCTCTCTCTGCACTCTTTCTCTCTCTCTGCGCTCTTTCTCTCTCTGTGTTCTTTCTTTCTCTGTCTGCGCTCTTTCTTCCTCTCTCTCTCTGCGCTCTTTCTTTCTCTCTCTGCGCTCTCTCTGCGCTCTTTCATTCTCTCTCTCTGCGCTCTTTCTCTCTCTCTGCGCTCTTTCTTTCTCTCTCTGCGCTCTTTCTTTCTCTGTCTGCGCTCTTTCTTCCTCTCTCTCTCTGCGCTCTTTTTTTCTCTACGCTCTCTCTCTCTCTCTGCGCTCTTTCTTTCTTTCTCTCTCTGCGCCCTTTCTTTCTCTCTCTCTCTGCGCTCTTTCTTTCTCTCTCTCTGCGCTCTTTCTTTCTCTCTCTCTGCGCTCTTTCTCTCTCTCTCTCTGCGCTCTTTCTCTCTCTCTCGCTGCGCTCTTTCTCTCTCTCTGCGCTCATTCTCTCTCTGCGCTCTTTCTTTCTCTCTCTCTTTGCGCTCTTTCTCTCTCTCTCTGCGCTCTTTGTCTCTCTCTGCGCTTTTTCTTTCTCTGTCTCTGCGCTCTTTCTCTCTCTCTCTCTGCGCTCTTTCTCTCTCTGCGCTCTTTCTTTCTCTTTCTCTCTCTGCGCTCTTTCTCTCTCTCTGCACGCTTTCTCTCTCTCTGCGCTCTTTCTTTCTCTTTCTCTCTCTGCGCTCTTTCTTTCTCTTTCTCTCTCTGCGCTCTCTCTCTCGCTCTCTGCGCTCTTTCTTTCTTTCTCTCTGCGCTCTTTCTTTCTATCTCTCTGCGCTCTTTTTTTCTCTCTTTGCGCTCTTTCTTTCTCTCTCTGCGCTCTATCTTTCTCTCTCTGCGCTCTATCTTTCTCTCTCTGCGCTCTTTCTTTCTCTCTCTCTGCGCTCTTTCTTTCTCTGCGCTCTTTCTTTCTCTCTCTGCGCTCTTTATTTCTCTCTGCGCTCTTTCTTTCTCTCTGTGCTCTTTCTTTCTCTCTCTCTGCGCTCTTTCTCTCTCTCTCTCTGCGCTCTTTCTCTCTCTCTCGCTGCGCTCTTTCTCTCTCTCTGCGCTCATTCTCTCTCTGCGCTCTTTCTTTCTCTCTCTCTTTGCGCTCTTTCTCTCTCTCTCTGCGCTCTTTGTCTCTCTCTGCGCTTTTTCTTTCTCTGTCTCTGCGCTCTTTCTCTCTCTCTCTCTGCGCTCTTTCTCTCTCTGCGCTCTTTCTTTCTCTTTCTCTCTCTGCGCTCTTTCTCTCTCTCTGCACGCTTTCTCTCTCTCTGCGCTCTTTCTTTCTCTTTCTCTCTCTGCGCTCTTTCTTTCTCTTTCTCTCTCTGCGCTCTCTCTCTCGCTCTCTGCGCTCTTTCTTTCTTTCTCTCTGCGCTCTTTCTTTCTATCTCTCTGCGCTCTTTTTTTCTCTCTTTGCGCTCTTTCTTTCTCTCTCTGCGCTCTATCTTTCTCTCTCTGCGCTCTATCTTTCTCTCTCTGCGCTCTTTCTTTCTCTCTCTCTGCGCTCTTTCTTTCTCTGCGCTCTTTCTTTCTCTCTCTGCGCTCTTTATTTCTCTCTGCGCTCTTTCTCTCTCTCTGCGCTCTCTCTCTCTCTGCGCTCTTTCTCTCTCTCTGCGCTCTTTCTGTCTCTCTCTCTCTGCGCTCTTTCTTTCTCTCTCTCTCTGCGCTCTTTCTTTCTCTCTCTGCGCTCTTTCTCTCTCTCTGCGCTCTCTCTCTCTGCGCTCTTTCACTCTCTGCGCTCTTTCTTCCTCTCTCTCTCTGCGCTCTTTCTTTCTCTCTCTGCGCTCTTTCTCTCTCTCTGCGCTCTCTCTGCACTCTTTCTTTCTCTCTCTCTGCGCTCTTTCTTTCTCTCTGCGCTCTTTCTTTCTCTCTCTGCGCTCTTTCTTTCTCTCTCTCTGCGCTCTTTCTTTCTCTGCGCTCTTTCTTTCTCTCTCTGCGCTCTTTATTTCTCTCTCTGCGCTCTTTCTCTCTCTCTGCGCTCTTTCTCTCTCTCTCTGCGCTCTTTCTTTCTCTCTGCGCTCTCTCTATCTCTCTCTCTTTGCGCTCTTTCTCTCTCTCTCTCTTTGCGCTCTCTCTCTCTCTCTCTGCGCTCTCTCTCTCTGCGCTCTTTCTTTCTTTCTCTCTGCGCTCTTTCTGTCTCTCTCTCTCTGCGCTCTTTCTGTCTCTCTCTGCGCTCTTTCTGTCTCTCTCTGCGCTCTATCTCTCTCTCTGCGCTCTCTCTCTGCGCTCTCTCTCTGCGCTCTCTCTCTGCGCTCTCTCTCTGCGCTCTCTCTCTGCGCTCTCTCTCTGCGCTCTTTCTTTCTCTCTCTCTGCGCTCTTTCTTTCTCTCTCTGCGCTCCTTCTCTCTCTGCGCTCTTTCTTTCTCTCTCTCTGCGCTCTTTCTTTCTCTCTCTGCGCTTTTTCTTTCTCTGTCTGCACTCTTTCTTCCTCTCTCTCTGCGCTTTTTTTCTCTACGCTCTTTCTCTCTCTCTGCGCTCTTTCTTTCTCTCTCTCTGCGCTCTCTCTTTCTCTCTGCGCTCTCTCTCTGTCTGCGCTCTCTCTCTGTCTGCGCTCTCTCTCTGCGCTCTCTCTTTCTCTCTGCGCTCTCTCTTTCTCTCTGCGCTCTCTCTCTCTGCGCTCTTTCTCTCTCTCTGTGCTCTTTCTTTCTCTCTGCGCTCTTTTTTTCTCTCTTTGCGCTCTTTCTTTCTCTCTCTGCGCTCTATCTTTCTCTCTCTGCGCTCTTTCTTTCTCTCTCTGCGCTCTTTCTTTCTCTCTGTGCTCTTTCTCTCTCTCTGTGCTCTTTCTCTCTCTCTCTGCGCTCTTTCTTTCTCTGTCTGCGCTCTTTCTTCCTCTCTCTCTGCAATTTTTTTCTCTACGCTCTTTCTCTCTCTCTGCGCTCTTTCTTTCTCTCTCTCTGCGCTCTCTCTTTCTCTCTGCGCTCTCTCTCTCTCTGCGCTCTCTCTCTGCGCTCTCTCTTTCTCTCTGCGCTCTCTCTCTCTCTCTGCGCTCTCTCTCTCTCTGCGCTCTATCTCTCTCTCTGCGCTCTATCTCTCTCTCTGCGCTCTTTCTCTCTGCGCTCTCTTTCTCTCTGCGCTCTTTCTCTCTCTCTGCGCTCTCTCTCTCTCTCTGCGCTCTTTCTTCCTCTCTCTGCACTCTCTCTCTCTCTCTGCGCTCTTTCTTTCTTTCTTTCTCTCTCTGCGCCCTTTCTTTCTCTCTCTCTGCGCTCTTTCATTCTCTCTCTCTGCGCTCTTTCTCTCTCTCTCGCTGCGCTCTTTCTTTCTCTCTCTCTGCGCTCTCTCTCTCTCTCTCTGCGCTCTTTTTTTCTCTCTTTGCGCTCTTTCTTTCTCTCTCTGCGCTCTATCTTTCTCTCTCTGCGCTCTTTCTTTCTCTCTCTCTGTGCTCTTTCTTTCTCTCTCTCTGCGCTCTCTCTTTCTCTCTGCGCTCTCTCTCTCTCTGCGCTCTCTCTCTGCGCTCTCTCTTTCTCTCTGCGCTCTCTCTCTCTCTGCGCTCTCTCTCTCTCTCTGCGCTCTATCTCTCTCTCTGCGCTCTATCTCTCTCTCTGCGCTCTACCTCTCTCTGCGCTCTTTTTTTCTCTCTTTGCGCTCTTTCTTTCTCTCTCTGCGCTCTTTCTTTCTCTCTCTGCGCTCTTTCTTTCTCTCTCTCTGCGCTCTTTCTTTCTCTTTCTCTCTCTGCGCTCTATCTTTCTCTTTCTTTCTCTCTGCGCTCTTTCTTTCTATCTCTCTGCGCTCTTTTTTTCTCTTTTCACGCTCTTTCTTTCTCTCTCTGCGCTCTATCTTTCTCTCTCTGCGCTCTTTCTTTCTCTCTCTCTGCGCTCTTTCTTTCTCTGCGCTCTTTCTTTCTCTCTCTGCGCTCTTTATTTCTCTCTCTGCGCTCTCTCTCTGCGCTCTTTCTTTCTCTCTGCGCTCTTTCTTTCTCTCTGCGCTCTTTCTTTCTCTCTGCGCTCTTTCTTTCTCTCTGCGCTCTTTCTTTCTCTCTGCACTCTTTCTTTCTCTCTCTCTCTCTGCGCTCTTTCTCTCTCTCTCTGCGCTCTTTCTCTCTCTCTCTGCGCTCTTTCTCTCTCTCTCTGCGCTCTTTCTGTCTCTCTCTCTCTGCGCTCTTTCTTTCTCTCTCTCTCGGCGCTCTTTCTTTCTCTCTCTGCGCTCTTTCTCTCTCTGCGCTCTTTCTCTCTCTGCGCTCTTTCTTTCTCTCTCTGCGCTCTTTCTCTCTCTCTGCGCTCTCTCTGCGCTCTTTCTTTCTCTCTCTCTGCGCTCTCTCTCTCTGTGCTCTTTCTTTCTTTCTCTGCGCTCTTTCTTTCTCTGTCTGCGCTCTTTCTTCCTCTCTCTCTCTGCACTCTTTCTTTCTCTCTCTGCGCTCTTTCTTTCTCTCTCTCTGCGCTCTTTCTCTCTCTCTGCGCTCTTTCTTTCTCTCTCTGCGCTCTTTCTTTCTCTGTCTGCGCTCTTTCTTCCTCTCTCTCTGCGCTCTTTTTTTCTCTACGTTCTTTCTCTCTCTCTGCGCTCTTTCTTTCTCTCTCTCTGCGCTCTCTCTTTCTCTCTGCGCTCTCTCTCTCTGCGCTCTCTCTCTCTGCGCTCTCTCTCTCTGCGCTCTCTCTCTCTCTCTGCGCTCTCTCTCTCTCTCTCTGCGCTCTCTCTCTCTCTCTGCGCTCTCTCTCTCTCTGCGCTCTTTCTCTCTCTCTGTGCTCTTTCTTTCTCTCTGCGCTCTTTCTTTCTCTCTCTCTGCGCTCTCTCTCTCTGCGCTCTTTCTTTCTCTCTCTCTACGCTCTTTCTCTCTGCGCTCTCTTTCTCTCTGCGCTCTTTCTCTCTCTCTGCGCTCTCTCTCTCTCTCTGCGCTCTTTCTTCCTCTCTCTGCACTCTCTCTCTCTCTCTGCGCTCTTTCTTTCTTTCTTTCTCTCTCTGCGCCCTTTCTTTCTCTCTCTCTGCGCTCTTTCATTCTCTCTCTCTGCGCTCTTTCTCTCTCTCTCGCTGCGCTCTTTCTTTCTCTCTCTCTGCGCTCTCTCTCTCTCTCGCTGCGCTCTTTCTCTCTCTCTGCGCTCATTCTCTCTCTCTGCGCTCTTTCTTTCTCTCTCTGCGCTCTTTCTTTCTCTCTCTGCGCTCTTCCTTTCTCTCTCTCTGCGCTATTTTTTTCTCTATGCTCTTTCTCTCTCTCTGCGCTCTTTCTTTCTCTCTCTTTGCGCTCTCTCTTTCTCTCTGCGCTCTCTCTCTCTGCGCTCTCTCTCTGTCTGCACTCTCTCTTTCTCTCTGCGCTCTTTCTCTCTCTCTCTGCGCTCTTTCTCTCTCTCTGTCTGCGCTCTTTCTTCTATTTTTTTCTCTATGCTCTTTCTTTCTCTCTCTGCGCTCTTTCTCTCTCTCTCGGCGCTCTTTCTTTCTCTCTCTCTGCGCTCTCTCTCTCTGCGCTCTTTCTTTCTCTCTCTCTACGCTCTCTCTCTCTGCGCTCTCTCTCTCTCTCTGCGCTCTCTCTCTGTCTGCGCTCTCTTTCTCTCTGCGCTCTTTCTCTCTCTCTGCGCTCTTTGTCTCTCTCTGCGCTTTTTCTTTCTCTATCTCTGCGCTCTTTCTTTCTCTCTTTCTGCGCTCTTTCTTTCTCTCTCTGCGCTCTTTCTCTCACTCTGCGCTCTCTCTGCACTCTTTCTCTCTCTCTGCGCTCTTTCTCTCTCTGTGCTCTTTCTTTCTCTGTCTGCGCTCTTTCTTCCTCTCTCTCTCTGCGCTCTTTCTTTCTCTCTCTGCGCTCTCTCTGCGCTCTTTCATTCTCTCTCTCTGCGCTCTTTCTCTCTCTCTGCGCTCTTTCTTTCTCTCTCTGCGCTCTTTCTTTCTCTGTCTGCGCTCTTTCTTCCTCTCTCTCTCTGCGCTCTTTTTTTCTCTACGCTCTTTCTCTCTCTCTGCGCTCTTTCTTTCTCTCTCTCTGCGCTCTCTCTTTCTCTCTGCGCTCTCTCTGCGCTCTCTCTCTGTCTGCGCTCTCTCTCTGTCTGCGCTCTCTCTTTCTCTCTGCGCTTTCTCTCTCTCTCTGCGCTCTCTCTCTCTCTCTGCGCTCTCTCTCTCTGCGCTCTTTCTCTCTCTCTGTGCTCTTTCTTTCTCTCTGCGCTCTTTCTTTCTCTCTCTCTGCGCTCTCTCTCTCTGCGCTCTTTCTTTCTCTCTCTCTACGCTCTCTCTCTCTCTGCGCTCTCTCTCTCTCTCTCTTTCTCTGCGCTCTCTCTCTGTCTGCGCTCTCTTTCTCTCTGTGCTCTTTCTCTCTCTCTGCGCTCTTTCTCTCTCTCTCTCTGCGCTCTTTCTTCCTCTCTCTGCGCTCTCTCTCTCTCTCTGCGCTCTTTCTTTCTTTCTCTCTCTGCGCCCTTTCTTTCTCTCTCTGCGCTCTTTCTTTCTCTCTCTCTGCGCTCTTTCTCTCTCTCTCTCTGCGCTCTTTCTCTCTCTCTCGCTGCGCTCTTTCTCTCTCTCTGCGCTCATTCTCTCTCTGCGCTCTTTCTTTCTCTCTCTCTTTGCGCTCTTTCTCTCTCTCTCTGCGCTCTTTGTCTCTCTCTGCGCTTTTTCTTTCTCTGTCTCTGCGCTCTTTCTCTCTCTCTCTCTGCGCTCTATCTTTCTCTCTGCGCTCTTTCTCTCTCTGCGCTCTTTCTCTCTCTGCGCTCTTTCTCTCTCTGCGCTCTTTCTTTCTCTTTCTCTCTCTGCGCTCTTTCTCTCTCTCTGCACGCTTTCTCTCTCTCTGCGCTCTTTCTTTCTCTTTCTCTGCGCTCTTTCTTTCTCTTTCTCTCTCTGCGCTCTCTCTCTCGCTCTCTGCGCTCTTTCTTTCTTTCTCTCTGCGCTCTTTCTTTCTATCTCTCTGCGCTCTTTTTTTCTCTCTTTGCGCTCTTTCTTTCTCTCTCTGCGCTCTATCTTTCTCTCTCTGCGCTCTATCTTTCTCTCTCTGCGCTCTTTCTTTCTCTCTCTCTGCGCTCTTTCTTTCTCTGCGCTCTTTCTTTCTCTCTCTGCGCTCTTTATTTCTCTCTGCGCTCTTTCTTTCTCTCTGTGCTCTTTCTTTCTCTCTCTCTCTGCGCTCTTTCTCTCTCTCTGCGCTCTCTCTCTCTCTGCGCTCTTTCTCTCTCTCTGCGCTCTTTCTGTCTCTCTCTCTCTGCGCTCTTTCTTTCTCTCTCTCTCTGCGCTCTTTCTTTCTCTCTCTGCGCTCTTTCTCTCTCTCTCTGCGCTCTCTCTCTCTCTCTCTGCGCTCTCTCTCTCTGCGCTCTTTCTTCCTCTCTCTCTCTGCGCTCTTTCTTTCTCTCTCTGCGCTCTTTCTCTCTCTCTGCGCTCTCTCTGCACTCTTTCTTTCTCTCTCTCTGCGCTCTTTCTTTCTCTCTCTGCGCTCTTTCTTTCTCTGTCTGCGCTCTTTCTTCCTCTCTCTCTGCGCTCTTTTTTTCTCTACGCTCTTTCTCTCTCTCTGCGCTCTTTCTTTCTCTCTCTCTGCGCTCTCTCTCTCTGCGCTCTTTCTTTCTCTCTCTCTACGCTCTCTCTCTCTCTGCACTCTCTCTCTCTCTGCGCTCTCTCTCTCTCTGCGCTCTCTCTCTGTCTGCGCTCTCTTTCTCTCTGCGCTCTTTCTCTCTCTCTGCGCTCTCTCTCTCTCTCTGCACTCTTTCTTCCTCTCTCTGCGCTCTCTCTCTCTCTCTGTGCTCTTTCTTTCTCTCTCTCTCTGCGCCCTTTCTTTCTCTCTCTCTATGCGCTCTTTCTTTCTCTCTCTCTGCGCTCTCTCTCTCTCGCTGCGCTCTTTCTTTCTCTCTCTCTGCGCTCTCTCTCTCTCTCGCTGCGCTCTCTCTCTCTCTCTGCGCTCATTCTCTCTCTCTGCGCTCATTCTCTCTCTCTGCGCTCTTTCTTTCTCTCTCTGCGCTCTTCCTTTCTCTCTCTCTGCGCTCTTTCTTTCTCTCTGCGCACTTTCTCTCTCTCTGCGCTCTCTCTCTCTTTGCGCTCTCTCTCTCTCTCTGCACTCTCTCTGCACTCTCTCTCTCTCTGCGCTCTCTCTCTCTGCGCTCTTTCTTTCTCTCTCTGCGCTCTTTCTTTCTCTCTCTGCACTCTTTCTTTCTCTCTCTGCACTCTTTCTCTCTCTCTGCGCTCTTTCTTTCTCTCTCTTCGCTCTTTCTTTCTCTCTCTGCGCTCTTTCTTTCTTTCTCTGCGCTCTTTCTTCCTCTCTCTCTCTGCGCTCTTTCTTTCTCTGCGCTCTTTCTCTCTCTCTGCGCTCTTTCTTTCTCTCTCTATGCGCGCTCTCTCTTTGCGCTCTTTCTTTCTCTTTCTCTCTGCGCTCTTTCTTCCTCTCTCTCTGCGCTCTCTCTCTCTCTCTCTCTGCGCTCTTTCTTTCTTTCTCTCTCTGCGCTCTTTCTTTCTTTCTCTCTCTGCGCTCTTTCTTTCTCTCTCTCTCTGCGCTCTTTCTTTCTCTCTCTCTCGGCGCTCTTTCTTTCTCTCTCTCTGTGCTCTCTCTCTCTGCGCTCTTTCTTTCTCTCTCTCTACGCTCTCTCTCTCTGCGCTCTTTCTCTCTCTCTGCGCTCTTTGTCTCTCTCTGCGCTTTTTCTTTCTCTATCTCTGCGCTCTTTCTTTCTCTTTTTCTGCGCTCTTTCTTTCTCTCTCTGCGCTATTTTTTTCTCTATGCTCTTTCTCTCTCTCTGCGCTCTTTCTTTCTCTCTCTTTGCGCTCTCTCTTTCTCTCTGCGCTCTCTCTCTCTGCGCTCTCTCTCTGTCTGCACTCTCTCTTTCTCTCTGCGCTCTTTCTCTCTCTCTCTGCGCTCTTTCTCTCTCTCTGTCTGCGCTCTTTCTTCTATTTTTTTCTCTATGCTCTTTCTTTCTCTCTCTGCGCTCTTTCTTTCTCTCTCTGCGCTCTTTCTTTCTCTCTGCACTCTCTCTCTCTGCGCTCTTTCTTTCTCTCTCTCTACGCTCTCTCTCTCTGTGCTTTCTCTCTCTCTCTGCGCTCTCTCTCTGTCTGCGCTCTCTTTCTCTCTGCGCTCTTTCTCTCTCTCTGCGCTCTTTGTCTCTCTCTGCGCTTTTTCTTTCTCTATCTCTGCGCTCTTTCTTTCTCTCTTTCTGCGCTCTTTCTTTCTCTCTCTGCGCTCTTTCTCTTACTCTGCGCTCTCTCTGCACTCTTTCTCTCTCTCTGCGCTCTTTCTCTCTCTGTGCTCTTTCTTTCTCTGTCTGCGCTCTTTCTTCCTCTCTCTCTCTGCGCTCTTTCTTTCTCTCTCTGCGCTCTCTCTGCGCTCTTTCATTCTCTCTCTCTGCGCTCTTTCTCTCTCTCTGCGCTCTTTCTTTCTCTCTCTGCGCTCTTTCTTTCTCTGTCTGCGCTCTTTCTTCCTCTCTCTCTCTGCGCTCTTTTTTTCTCTACGCTCTTTCTCTCTCTCTGCGCTCTTTCTTTCTCTCTCTCTGAGCTCTCTCTTTCTCTCTGCGCTCTCTCTGCGCTCTCTCTCTGTCTGCGCTCTCTCTCTGTCTGCGCTCTCTCTTTCTCTCTGCGCTCTCTCTCTCTCTCTGTGCTCTTTCTTTCTCTCTGCGCTCTTTCTTTCTCTCTCTCTGCGCTCTCTCTCTCTGCGCTCTTTCTTTCTCTCTCTCTGCGCTCTCTCTCTCTGCGCTCTTTCTTTCTCTCTCTCTACGCTCTCTCTCTCTCTGCGCTCTCTCTCTCTCTCTTTCTCTGCGCTCTCTCTCTGTCTGCGCTCTCTTTCTCTCTGTGCTCTTTCTCTCTCTCTGCGCTCTTTCTCTCTCTCTCTCTGCGCTCTTTCTTCCTCTCTCTGCGCTCTCTTTCTCTCTCTGCGCTCTTTCTTTCTTTCTCTCTCTGCGCCCTTTCTCTCTCTGCGCTCTTTCTTTCTCTCTCTCTGCGCTCTTTCTCTCTCTCTCTCTGCGCTCTTTCTCTCTCTCTCGCTGCGCTCTTTCTCTCTCTCTGCGCTCTTTCTTTCTCTCTCTCTTTGCGCTCTTTCTCTCTCTCTCTGCGCTCTTTGTCTCTCTCTGCGCTTTTTCTTTCTCTGTCTCTGCGCTCTTTCTCTCTCTCTCTCTGCGCTCTATCTTTCTCTCTGCGCTCTTTCTCTCTCTGCGCTCTTTCTCTCTCTGCGCTCTTTCTCTCTCTGCGCTCTTTCTTTCTCTTTCTCTCTCTGCGCTCTTTCTCTCTCTCTGCACGCTTTCTCTCTCTCTGCGCTCTTTCTTTCTCTTTCTCTCTCTGCGCTCTTTCTTTCTCTTTCTCTCTCTGCGCTCTCTCTCTCGCTCTCTGCGCTCTTTCTTTCTTTCTCTCTGCGCTCTTTCTTTCTATCTCTCTGCGCTATTTTTTTCTCTCTTTGCGCTCTTTCTTTCTCTCTCTGCGCTCTATCTTTCTCTCTCTGCGCTCTATCTTTCTCTCTCTGCGCTCTATCTTTCTCTCTCTGCGCTCTTTCTTTCTCTCTCTCTGCGCTCTTTCTTTCTCTGCGCTCTTTCTTTCTCTCTCTGCGCTCTTTATTTCTCTCTGCGCTCTTTCTTTCTCTCTGTGCTCTTTCTTTCTCTCTCTCTCTGCGCTCTCTCTCTCTCTGCGCTCTTTCTCTCTCTCTCTGCGCTCTTTCTGTCTCTCTCTCTCTGCGCTCTTTCTTTCTCTCTCTCTCTGCGCTCTTTCTTTCTCTCTCTGCGCTCTTTCTCTCTCTCTGCGCTCTCTCTCTCTGCGCTCTTTCACTCTCTGCGCTCTTTCTTCCTCTCTCTCTCTGCGCTCTTTCTTTCTCTCTCTGCGCTCTTTCTCTCTCTCTGCGCTCTCTCTGCACTCTTTCTTTCTCTCTCTCTGCGCTCTTTCTTTCTCTCTCTGCGCTCTTTCTTTCTCTGTCTGCGCTCTTTCTTCCTCTCTCTCTGCGCTCTTTTTTTCTCTACGCTCTTTCTCTCTCTCTGCGCTCTTTCTTTCTCTCTCTCTGCGCTCTCTCTTTCTCTCTGCGCTCTCTCTCTGCGCTCTCTCTCTCTGCGCTCTCCCTTTCTCTCTGCTCTTTCTCTCTCTCTCTGCGCTCTCTCTCTCTCTCTCTGCGCTCTCTCTCTCTCTGCGCTCTCTCTCTCTCTGTGCTCTTTCTTTCTCTCTGCGCTCTTTCTTTCTCTCTCTCTGCGCTCTCTCTCTCTGCGCTCTTTCTTTCTCTCTCTCTACGCTCTCTCTCTCTCTGCACTCTCTCTCTCTCTGCGCTCTCTCTCTCTGCGCTCTCTCTCTGTCTGCGCTCTCTTTCTCTCTGCGCTCTTTCTCTCTCTCTGCGCTCTCTCTCTCTCTCTGCACTCTTTCTTCCTCTCTCTGCGCTCTCTCTCTCTCTCTGCGCTCTTTCTTTCTCTCTCTCTCTGCGCCCTTTCTTTCTCTCTCTCTATGCGCTCTTTCTTTCTCTCTCTCTGCGCTCTTTCTCTCTCTCTCGCTGCGCTCTTTCTTTCTCTCTCTCTGCGCTCTCTCTCTCTCTCGCTGCGCTCATTCTCTCTCTCTGCGCTCATTCTTTCTCTCTCTGCGCTCTTTCTTTCTCTCTCTGCGCTCTTCCTTTCTCTCTCTCTGCGCACTTTCTCTCTCTCTGCGCTCTCTTTGCGCTCTCTCTCTCTGCACTCTCTCTCTGCACTCTCTCTCTCTCTGCGCTCTCTCTCTGCGCTCTTTCTTTCTCTCTCTGCGCTCTTTCTTTCTCTCTCTGCACTCTTTCTCTCTCTCTGCGCTCTTTCTTTCTCTCTCTTCGCTCTTTCTTTCTCTCTCTGCGCTCTTTCTTTCTTTCTCTGCGCTCTTTCTTCCTCTCTCTCTCTGCGCTCTTTCTTTCTCTGCGCTCTTTCTCTCTCTCTGCGCTCTTTCTTTCTCTCTCTATGCGCGCTCTCTCTTTGCGCTCTTTCTTTCTCTTTCTCTCTGCGCTCTTTCTTCCTCTCTCTCTGCGCTCTCTCTCTCTCTCTCTCTGCGCTCTTTCTTTCTCTCTCTGCGCTCTTTCTTTCTTTCTCTCTCTGCGCTCTTTCTTTCTCTCTCTCTCTCTGCGCTCTTTCTTTCTCTCTCTCTCGGCGCTCTTTCTTTCTCTCTCTGCGCTCTTTCTTTCTCTCTCTCTGCGCTCTCTCTTTCTCTCTGCGCTCTCTCTCTCTGCGCTCTCTCTCTCTGCGCTCTCTCTCTCTGCGCTCTCTCTCTCTCTGCGCTCTCTCTCTCTGCGCTCTCTCTCTCTGCGCTCTCCATTTCTCTCTGCGCTCTTTCTCTCTCTCTCTGCGCTCTTTCTCTCTCTCTCTGCGCTCTCTCTCTCTCTCTGCGCTCTCTCTCTCTCTGCGCTCTTTCTTTCTTTCTCTGCGCTCTTTCTTCCTCTCTCTCTCTGCGCTCTTTCTTTCTCTGCGCTCTTTCTCTCTCTCTGCGCTCTTTCTTTCTCTCTCTATGCGCGCTCTCTCTTTGCGCTCTTTCTTTCTCTTTCTCTCTGCGCTCTTTCTTCCTCTCTCTCTGCGCTCTCTCTCTCTCTCTCTCTCTCTCTCTCTCTCTGCGCTCTTTCTTTCTTTCTCTCTCTGCGCTCTTTCTTTCTTTCTCTCTCTGCGCTCTTTCTTTCTCTCTCTCTCTCTGCGCTCTTTCTTTCTCTCTCTCTCGGCGCTCTTTCTTTCTCTCTCTGCGCTCTTTCTTTCTCTCTCTCTGCGCTCTCTCTTTCTCTCTGCGCTCTCTCTCTGCGCTCTCTCTCTGCGCTCTCTCTCTCTGCGCTCTCTCTCTCTGCGCTCTCTCTCTCTGCGCTCTCCCTTTCTCTCTGCGCTCTTTCTCTCTCTCTCTGCGCTCTTTCTCTCTCTCTCTGCGCTCTCTCTCTCTCTCTGCACTCTCTCTCTCTCTCTGCGCTCTTTCTCTCTCTCTGTGCTCTTTCTTTCTCTCTGCGCTCTTTCTTTCTATCTCTCTGCGCTCTCTCTCTCTGCGCTCTTTCTTTCTCTCTCTCTACGCTCTCTCTCTCTCTGCACTCTCTCTCTCTCTGCGCTTTCTCTCTGCGCTCTCTCTCTGTCTGCGCTCTCTTTCTCTCTGCGCTCTTTCTCTCTCTCTGCGCTCTCTCTCTCTCTCTGCACTCTTTCTTCCTCTCTCTGCGCTCTTTCTTTCTCTCTCTCTGTGCCCTTTCTTTCTTCCTCTCTCTGCGCTCTTTCTTTCTCTCTCTCTGTGCCCTTTCTTTCTCTCTCTCTCTGCGCCCTTTCTTCTCTCTCTGCGCTCTTTCTTTCTCTCTCTCTGCGCTCTCTCTTTCTCTCTGCGCTCTCTCTCTCTGCGCTCTCTCTCTCTGCGCTCTCTCTCTCTGCGCTCTCTCTCTCTGCGCTCTCTCTCTGCGCTCTCTCTCTCTGCGCTCTCCCTTTCTCTCTGCGCTCTCTCTCTCTCTTTGCGCTCTTTCTCTCTCTCTCTGCGCTCTCTCTCTCTCTCTGCGCTCTCTCTCTCTCTCTGCGCTCTTTCTCTCTCTCTGTGCTCTTTCTCTCTGCGCTCTTTCTTTCTCTCTCTCTGCGCTCTCTCTCTCTGCGCTCTTTCTTTCTCTCTCTCTACGCTCTCTCTCTCTCTGCACTCTCTCTCTCTCTCTGCGCTTTCTCTCTGCGCTCTCTCTCTGTCTGCGCTCTCTTTCTCTCTGCGCTCTTTCTCTCTCTCTGCGCTCTCTCTCTCTCTCTGCACTCTTTCTTCCTCTCTCTGCGCTCTTTCTTTCTCTCTCTCTGCGCTCTTTCTTTCTCTCTCTCTGCGCTCTTTCTCTCTCTCTCGCTGCGCTCTTTCTTTCTCTCTCTCTGCGCTCTCTCTCTCTCTCGCTGCGCTCTTTCTCTCTCTCTCTGCGCTCATTCTCTCTCTCTGCGCTCTTTCTTTCTCTCTCTGCGCTCTTTCTTTCTCTCTCTGCGCTCTTTCTTTCTCTCTCTGCGCTCTTCCTTTCTCTCTCTCTGCGCTATTTTTTTCTCTATGCTCTTTCTCTCTCTCTGCGCTCTTTCTTTCTCTCTCTTTGCGCTCTCTCTTTCTCTCTGCGCTCTCTCTCTCTGCGCTCTCTCTCTCTGCGCTCTCTCTCTGTCTGCACTCTCTCTTTCTCTCTGCGCTCTTTCTCTCTCTCTCTGCGCTCTTTCTCTCTCTCTGTCTGCGCTCTTTCTTCTATTTTTTTCTCTATGCTCTTTCTTTCTCTCTCTGCGCTCTTTCTTTCTCTCTCTGCGCTCTTTCTTTCTCTCTCTCTGCGCTCTCTCTCTCTCTGCGCTCTTTCTTTCTCTCTCTCTACGCTCTCTCTCTCTGCGCTCTCTCTCTCTCTGCGCTCTCTCTCTGTCTGCGCTCTCTTTCTCTCTGCGCTCTTTCTCTCTCTCTGCGCTCTTTGTCTCTCTCTGCGCTTTTTCTTTCTCTATCTCTGCGCTCTTTCTTTCTCTCTTTCTGCGCTCTTTCTTTCTCTTTCTGCGCTCTTTCTCTCACTCTGCGCTCTCTCTGCACTCTTTCTCTCTCTTTGCGCTCTTTCTCTCTCTGTGCTCTTTCTTTCTCTGTCTGCGCTCTTTCTTCCTCTCTCTCTCTGCGCTCTTTCTTTCTCTCTCTGCGCTCTCTCTGCGCTCTTTCATTCTCTCTCTCTGTGCTCTTTCTCTCTCTCTGCGCTCTTTCTTTCTCTCTCTGCGCTCTTTCTTTCTCTGTCTGCGCTCTTTCTTCCTCTCTCTCTCTGCGCTCTTTCTTTCTCTGCGCTCTTTCTCTCTCTCTGCGCTCTTTCTTTCTCTCTCTATGCGCGCTCTCTCTTTGCGCTCTTTCTTTCTCTTTCTCTCTGCGCTCTTTCTTCCTCTCTCTCTGCGCTCTCTCTCTCTCTCTCTCTCTGCGCTCTTTCTTTCTTTCTCTCTCTGCGCTCTTTCTTTCTTTCTCTCTCTGCGCTCTTTCTTTCTCTCTCTCTCTCTGCGCTCTTTCTTTCTCTCTCTCTCGGCGCTCTTTCTTTCTCTCTCTGCGCTCTTTCTTTCTCTCTCTCTGCGCTCTCTCTTTCTCTCTGCGCTCTCTCTCTCTGCGCTCTCTCTCTCTGCGCTCTCTCTCTCTGCGCTCTCTCTCTCTCTGCGCTCTCTCTCTCTCTGCGCTCTCTCTCTCTGTGCTCTCCATTTCTCTCTGCGCTCTTTCTCTCTCTCTCTGCGCTCTTTCTCTCTCTCTCTCTGCGCTCTCTCTCTCTCTCTGCGCTCTCTCTCTCTCTGCGCTCTTTCTTTCTTTCTCTGCGCTCTTTCTTCCTCTCTCTCTCTGCGCTCTTTCTTTCTCTGCGCTCTTTCTCTCTCTCTGCGCTCTTTCTTTCTCTCTCTATGCGCGCTCTCTCTTTGCGCTCTTTCTTTCTCTTTCTCTCTGCGCTCTTTCTTCCTCTCTCTCTGCGCTCTCTCTCTCTCTCTCTCTCTCTCTGCGCTCTTTCTTTCTTTCTCTCTCTGCGCTCTTTCTTTCTTTCTCTCTCTGCGCTCTTTCTTTCTCTCTCTCTCTCTGCGCTCTTTCTTTCTCTCTCTCTCGGCGCTCTTTCTTTCTCTCTCTGCGCTCTTTCTTTCTCTCTCTCTGCGCTCTCTCTTTCTCTCTGCGCTCTCTCTCTGCGCTCTCTCTCTGCGCTCTCTCTCTCTGCGCTCTCTCTCTCTGCGCTCTCTCTCTCTGCGCTCTCCCTTTCTCTCTGCGCTCTTTCTCTCTCTCTCTGCGCTCTTTCTCTCTCTCTCTGCGCTCTTTCTCTCTCTCTCTGCGCTCTCTCTCTCTCTCTGCACTCTCTCTCTCTCTCTGCGCTCTTTCTCTCTCTCTGCGCTCTTTCTTTCTCTCTGCGCTCTTTCTTTCTATCTCTCTGCGCTCTCTCTCTCTGCGCTCTTTCTTTCTCTCTCTCTACGCTCTCTCTCTCTCTGCACTCTCTCTCTCTCTGCGCTTTCTCTCTGCGCTCTCTCTCTGTCTGCGCTCTCTTTCTCTCTGCGCTCTTTCTCTCTCTCTCTGCGCTCTCTCTCTCTCTCTGCACTCTTTCTTCCTCTCTCTGCGCTCTTTCTTTCTCTCTCTCTGTGCCCTTTCTTTCTCTCTCTCTCTGCGCCCTTTCTTCTCTCTCTGCGCTCTTTCTTTCTCTCTCTCTGCGCTCTCTCTTTCTCTCTGCGCTCTCTCTCTCTGCGCTCTCTCTCTCTGCGCTCTCTCTCTCTGCGCTCTCTCTCTCTGCGCTCTCTCTCTCTGCGCTCTCTCTCTCTCTCTGCGCTCTCTCTCTCTCTCTGCGCTCTTTCTCTCTCTCTGTGCTCTTTCTCTCTGCGCTCTTTCTTTCTCTCTCTCTGCGCTCTCTCTCTCTGCGCTCTTTCTTTCTCTCTCTCTACGCTCTCTCTCTCTCTGCACTCTCTCTCTCTCTGCGCTTTCTCTCTGCGCTCTCTCTCTGTCTGCGCTCTCTTTCTCTCTGCGCTCTTTCTCTCTCTCTGCGCTCTCTCTCTCTCTCTGCACTCTTTCTTCCTCTCTCTGCGCTCTTTCTTTCTCTCTCTCTGCGCTCTTTCTTTCTCTCTCTCTGCGCTCTTTCTCTCTCTCTCGCTGCGCTCTTTCTTTCTCTCTCTCTGCGCTCTCTCTCTCTCTCGCTGCGCTCTTTCTCTCTCTCTGCGCTCATTCTCTCTCTCTGCGCTCTTTCTTTCTCTCTCTGCGCTCTTTCTTTCTCTCTCTGCGCTCTTCCTTTCTCTCTCTCTGCGCTCTTTCTTTCTCTCTGCGCTCTCTCTCTCTTTGCGCTCTTTCTTTCTCTCTGCACTCTCTCTCTGCACTCTCTCTCTCTCTGCGCTCTCTCTCTCTCTGCGCTCTCTCTCTCTGCGCTCTTTCTTTCTCTCTCTGCGCTCTTTCTTTCTCTCTCTGCGCTCTTTCTTTCTCTCTCTCTGCACTCTTTCTCTCTCTCTGCGCTCTTTTTTTCTCTCTTTGCGCTCTTTCTTTCTCTCTCTGCGCTCTATCTTTCTCTCTCTGCGCTCTTTCTTTCTCTCTCTCTGCGCTCTTTCTTTCTCTCTCTCTACGCTCTCTCTCTCTGCGCTCTCTCTCTCTCTCTGCGCTCTCTCTCTGTCTGCGCTCTCTTTCTCTCTGCGCTCTTTCTCTCTCTCTGCGCTCTTTCTTTCTCTCTTTCTGCGCTCTTTCTTTCTCTCTCTGCGCTCTTTCTCTCACTCTGCGCTCTCTCTGCACTCTTTCTCTCTCTCTGCGCTCTTTCTCTCTCTGTGCTCTTTCTTTCTCTGTCTGCGCTCTTTCTTCCTCTCTCTCTCTGCGCTCTTTCTTTCTCTCTCTGCGCTCTCTCTGCGCTCTTTCATTCTCTCTCTCTGCGCTCTTTCTCTCTCTCTGCGCTCTTTCTTTCTCTCTCTGCGCTCTTTCTTTCTCTGTCTGCGCTCTTTCTTCCTCTCTCTCTCTGCGCTCTTTTTTTCTCTACGCTCTTTCTCTCTCTCTGCGCTCTTTCTTTCTCTCTCTCTGCGCTCTCTCTTTCTCTCTGCGCTCTCTCTGCGCTCTCTCTCTGTCTGCGCTCTCTCTCTGTCTGCGCTCTCTCTTTCTCTCTGCGCTTTCTCTCTCTCTCTGCGCTCTCTCTCTCTCTCTGCGCTCTCTCTCTCTGCGCTCTTTCTCTCTCTCTGTGCTCTTTCTTTCTCTCTGCGCTCTTTCTTTCTCTCTCTCTGCGCTCTCTCTCTCTGCGCTCTTTCTTTCTCTCTCTCTACGCTCTCTCTCTCTCTGCGCTCTCTCTCTCTCTCTTTCTCTGCGCTCTCTCTCTGTCTGCGCTCTCTTTCTCTCTGTGCTCTTTCTCTCTCTCTGCGCTCTTTCTCTCTCTCTCTCTGCGCTCTTTCTTCCTCTCTCTGCGCTCTCTCTCTCTGCGCTCTTTCTTTCTTTCTTTCTCTCTCTGCGCCCTTTCTTTCTCTCTCTGCGCTCTTTCTTTCTCTCTCTCTGCGCTCTTTCTCTCTCTCTCTCTGCGCTCTTTCTCTCTCTCTCGCTGCGCTCTTTCTCTCTCTCTGCGCTCATTCTCTCTCTGCGCTCTTTCTTTCTCTCTCTCTTTGCGCTCTTTCTCTCTCTCTCTGCGCTCTTTGTCTCTCTCTGCGCTTTTTCTTTCTCTGTCTCTGCGCTCTTTCTCTCTCTCTCTCTGCGCTCTATCTTTCTCTCTGCGCTCTTTCTCTCTCTGCGCTCTTTCTCTCTCTGCGCTCTCTCTCTGCGCTCTTTCTTTCTCTTTCTCTCTCTGCGCTCTTTCTCTCTCTCTGCACGCTTTCTCTCTCTCTGCGCTCTTTCTTTCTCTTTCTCTCTCTGCGCTCTTTCTTTCTCTTTCTCTCTCTGCGCTCTCTCTCTCGCTCTCTGCGCTCTTTCTTTCTTTCTCTCTGCGCTCTTTCTTTCTATCTCTCTGCGCTCTTTTTTTCTCTCTTTGCGCTCTTTCTTTCTCTCTCTGCGCTCTATCTTTCTCTCTCTGCGCTCTATCTTTCTCTCTCTGCGCTCTTTCTTTCTCTCTCTCTGCGCTCTTTCTTTCTCTGCGCTCTTTCTTTCTCTCTCTGCGCTCTTTATTTCTCTCTGCGCTCTTTCTTTCTCTCTGTGCTCTTTCTTTCTCTCTCTCTCTGCGCTCTTTCTCTCTCTCTGCGCTCTCTCTCTCTCTGCGCTCTTTCTCTCTCTCTGCGCTCTTTCTGTCTCTCTCTCTCTGCGCTCTTTCTTTCTCTCTCTCTCTGCGCTCTTTCTTTCTCTCTCTGCGCTCTTTCTCTCTCTCTGCGCTCTCTCTCTCTGCGCTCTTTCACTCTCTGCGCTCTTTCTTCCTCTCTCTCTCTGCGCTCTTTCTTTCTCTCTCTGCGCTCTTTCTCTCTCTCTGCGCTCTCTCTGCACTCTTTCTTTCTCTCTCTCTGCGCTCTTTCTTTCTCTCTCTGCGCTCTTTCTTTCTCTGTCTGCGCTCTTTCTTCCTCTCTCTCTGCGCTCTTTTTTTCTCTACGCTCTTTCTCTCTCTCTGCGCTCTTTCTTTCTCTCTCTCTGCGCTCTCTCTTTCTCTCTGCGCTCTCTCTCTGCGCTCTCTCTCTCTGCGCTCTCCCTTTCTCTCTGCGCTCTTTCTCTCTCTCTCTGCGCTCTCTCTCTCTCTCTCTGCGCTCTCTCTCTCTCTCTGCGCTCTCTCTCTCTCTGTGCTCTTTCTTTCTCTCTGCGCTCTTTCTTTCTCTCTCTCTGCGCTCTCTCTCTCTGCGCTCTTTCTTTCTCTCTCTCTATGCACTCTCTCTCTCTGCACTCTCTCTCTCTCTGCGCTCTCTCTCTCTCTGCGCTCTCTCTCTGTCTGCGCTCTCTTTCTCTCTGCGCTCTTTCTCTCTCTCTGCGCTCTCTCTCTCTCTCTGCACTCTTTCTTCCTCTCTCTGCGCTCTCTCTCTCTCTCTGCGCTCTTTCTTTCTCTCTCTCTCTGCGCCCTTTCTTTCTCTCTCTCTATGCGCTCTTTCTTTCTCTCTCTCTGCGCTCTCTCTCTCTCGCTGCGCTCTTTCTTTCTCTCTCTCTGCGCTCTCTCTCTCTCTCGCTGCGCTCTCTCTCTCTCTCTGCGCTCATTCTCTCTCTCTGCGCTCATTCTCTCTCTCTGCGCTCTTTCTTTCTCTCTCTGCGCTCTTCCTTTCTCTCTCTCTGCGCTCTTTCTTTCTCTCTGCGCACTTTCTCTCTCTCTGCGCTCTCTCTCTCTTTGCGCTCTCTCTCTCTCTCTGCACTCTCTCTCTGCACTCTCTCTCTCTCTGCGCTCTCTCTCTCTGCGCTCTTTCTTTCTCTCTCTGCGCTCTTTCTTTCTCTCTCTGCACTCTTTCTTTCTCTCTCTGCACTCTTTCTCTCTCTCTGCGCTCTTTCTTTCTCTCTCTTCGCTCTTTCTTTCTCTCTCTGCGCTCTTTCTTTCTTTCTCTGCGCTCTTTCTTCCTCTCTCTCTCTGCGCTCTTTCTTTCTCTGCGCTCTTTCTCTCTCTCTGCGCTCTTTCTTTCTCTCTCTATGCGCGCTCTCTCTCTCTTTGCGCTCTTTCTTTCTCTTTCTCTCTGCGCTCTTTCTTCCTCTCTCTCTGCGCTCTCTCTCTCTCTCTCTGCGCTCTTTCTTTCTTTCTCTCTCTGCGCTCTTTCTTTCTTTCTCTCTCTGCGCTCTTTCTTTCTCTCTCTCTCTGCGCTCTTTCTTTCTCTCTCTCTCGGCGCTCTTTCTTTCTCTCTCTCTGCGCTCTCTCTCTCTGCGCTCTTTCTTTCTCTCTCTCTACGCTCTCTCTCTCTGCGCTCTCTCTCTCTCTCTGCGCTCTCTCTCTGTCTGCGCTCTCTTTCTCTCTGCGCTCTTTCTCTCTCTCTGCGCTCTTTGTCTCTCTCTGCGCTTTTTCTTTCTCTATCTCTGCGCTCTTTCTTTCTCTCTTTCTGCGCTCTTTCTTTCTCTCTCTGCGCTCTTTCTCTCACTCTGCGCTCTCTCTGCACTCTTTCTCTCTCTCTGCGCTCTTTCTCTCTCTGTGCTCTTTCTTTCTCTGTCTGCGCTCTTTCTTCCTCTCTCTCTCTGCGCTCTTTCTTTCTCTCTCTGCGCTCTCTCTGCGCTCTTTCATTCTCTCTCTCTGCGCTCTTTCTCTCTCTCTGCGCTCTTTCTTTCTCTCTCTGCGCTCTTTCTTTCTCTGTCTGCGCTCTTTCTTCCTCTCTCTCTCTGCGCTCTTTTTTTCTCTACGCTCTTTCTCTCTCTCTGCGCTCTTTCTTTCTCTCTCTCTGCGCTCTCTCTTTCTCTCTGCGCTCTCTCTGCGCTCTCTCTCTGTCTGCGCTCTCTCTCTGTCTGCGCTCTCTCTTTCTCTCTGCGCTTTCTCTCTCTCTCTGCGCTCTCTCTCTCTCTCTGTGCTCTTTCTTTCTCTCTGCGCTCTTTCTTTCTCTCTCTCTGCGCTCTCTCTCTCTGCGCTCTTTCTTTCTCTCTCTCTGCGCTCTCTCTCTCTGCGCTCTTTCTTTCTCTCTCTCTACGCTCTCTCTCTCTCTGCGCTCTCTCTCTCTCTCTCTTTCTCTGCGCTCTCTCTCTGTCTGCGTTCTCTTTCTCTCTGTGCTCTTTCTCTCTCTCTGCGCTCTTTCTTCCTCTCTCTGCGCTCTCTCTCTCTCTCTGCGCTCTTTCTTTCTTTCTCTCTCTGCGCCCTTTCTCTCTCTGCGCTCTTTCTTTCTCTCTCTCTGCGCTCTTTCTCTCTCTCTCTGCGCTCTTTGTCTCTCTCTGCGCTTTTTCTTTCTCTGTCTCTGCGCTCTTTCTCTCTCTCTCTCTGCGCTCTATCTTTCTCTCTGCGCTCTTTCTCTCTCTGCGCTCTTTCTCTCTCTGCGCTCTTTCTCTCTCTGCGCTCTTTCTTTCTCTTTCTCTCTCTGCGCTCTTTCTCTCTCTCTGCACGCTTTCTCTCTCTCTGCGCTCTTTCTTTCTCTTTCTCTCTCTGCGCTCTTTCTTTCTCTTTCTCTCTCTGCGCTCTCTCTCTCGCTCTCTGCGCTCTTTCTTTCTTTCTCTCTGCGCTCTTTCTTTCTATCTCTCTGCGCTCTTTTTTTCTCTCTTTGCGCTCTTTCTTTCTCTCTCTGCGCTCTATCTTTCTCTCTCTGCGCTCTATCTTTCTCTCTCTGCGCTCTTTCTTTCTCTCTCTCTGCGCTCTTTCTTTCTCTGCGCTCTTTCTTTCTCTCTCTGCGCTCTTTATTTCTCTCTGCGCTCTTTCTTTCTCTCTGTGCTCTTTCTTTCTCTCTCTCTCTGCGCTCTTTCTCTCTCTCTGCGCTCTCTCTCTCTCTCTCTGCGCTCTTTCTCTCTCTCTGCGCTCTTTCTGTCTCTCTCTCTCTGCGCTCTTTCTTTCTCTCTCTCTCTGCGCTCTTTCTTTCTCTCTCTGCGCTCTTTCTCTCTCTCTGCGCTCTCTCTCTCTGCGCTCTTTCACTCTCTGCGCTCTTTCTTCCTCTCTCTCTCTGCGCTCTTTCTTTCTCTCTCTGCGCTCTTTCTCTCTCTCTGCGCTCTCTCTGCACTCTTTCTTTCTCTCTCTCTGCGCTCTTTCTTTCTCTCTCTGCGCTCTTTCTTTCTCTGTCTGCGCTCTTTCTTCCTCTCTCTCTGCGCTCTTTTTTTCTCTACGCTCTTTCTCTCTCTCTGCGCTCTTTCTTTCTCTCTCTCTGCGCTCTCTCTTTCTCTCTGCGCTCTCTCTCTGCGCTCTCTCTCTCTGCGCTCTCCCTTTCTCTCTGCTCTTTCTCTCTCTCTCTGCGCTCTCTCTCTCTCTCTGCGCTCTCTCTCTCTCTGCGCTCTCTCTCTCTCTGTGCTCTTTCTTTCTCTCTGCGCTCTTTCTTTCTCTCTCTCTGCGCTCTCTCTCTCTGCGCTCTTTCTTTCTCTCTCTCTACGCTCTCTCTCTCTCTGCACTCTCTCTCTCTCTGCGCTCTCTCTCTCTCTGCGCTCTTTCTCTCTCTCTGCGCTCTCTCTCTCTCTCTGCACTCTTTCTTCCTCTCTCTGCGCTCTCTCTCTCTCTCTGCGCTCTTTCTTTCTCTCTCTCTCTGCGCCCTTTCTTTCTCTCTCTCTATGCGCTCTTTCTTTCTCTCTCTCTGCGCTCTTTCTCTCTCTCTCGCTGCGCTCTTTCTTTCTCTCTCTCTCTCTGCGCTCTCTCTCTCTCTCGCTGCGCTCATTCTCTCTCTCTGCGCTCATTCTTTCTCTCTCTGCGCTCTTTCTTTCTCTCTCTGCGCTCTTCCTTTCTCTCTCTCTGCGCTCTTTCTTTCTCTCTGCGCACTTTCTCTCTCTCTGCACTCTCTCTCTGCACTCTCTCTCTGCACTCTCTCTCTCTCTGCGCTCTCTCTCTGCGCTCTTTCTTTCTCTCTCTGCGCTCTTTCTTTCTCTCTCTGCACTCTTTCTCTCTCTCTGCGCTCTTTCTTTCTCTCTCTTCGCTCTTTCTTTCTCTCTCTGCGCTCTTTCTTTCTTTCTCTGCGCTCTTTCTTCCTCTCTCTCTCTGCGCTCTTTCTTTCTCTGCGCTCTTTCTCTCTCTCTGCGCTCTTTCTTTCTCTCTCTATGCGCGCTCTCTCTTTGCGCTCTTTCTTTCTCTTTCTCTCTGCGCTCTTTCTTCCTCTCTCTCTGCGCTCTCTCTCTCTCTCTCTCTCTGCGCTCTTTCTTTCTTTCTCTCTCTGCGCTCTTTCTTTCTTTCTCTCTCTGCGCTCTTTCTTTCTCTCTCTCTCTCTGCGCTCTTTCTTTCTCTCTCTCTCGGCGCTCTTTCTTTCTCTCTCTGCGCTCTTTCTTTCTCTCTCTCTGCGCTCTCTCTTTCTCTCTGCGCTCTCTCTCTCTGCGCTCTCTCTCTCTGCGCTCTCTCTCTCTGCGCTCTCTCTCTCTCTGCGCTCTCTCTCTCTCTGCGCTCTCCATTTCTCTCTGCGCTCTTTCTCTCTCTCTCTGCGCTCTTTCTCTCTCTCTCTGCGCTCTCTCTCTCTGCGCTCTCTCTCTCTCTGCGCTCTTTCTTTCTTTCTCTGCGCTCTTTCTTCCTCTCTCTCTCTGCGCTCTTTCTTTCTCTGCGCTCTTTCTCTCTCTCTGCGCTCTTTCTTTCTCTCTCTATGCGCGCTCTCTCTTTGCGCTCTTTCTTTCTCTTTCTCTCTGCGCTCTTTCTTCCTCTCTCTCTGCGCTCTCTCTCTCTCTCTCTCTCTCTGCGCTCTTTCTTTCTTTCTCTCTCTGCGCTCTTTCTTTCTTTCTCTCTCTGCGCTCTTTCTTTCTCTCTCTCTCTCTGCGCTCTTTCTTTCTCTCTCTCTCGGCGCTCTTTCTTTCTCTCTCTGCGCTCTTTCTTTCTCTCTCTCTGCGCTCTCTCTTTCTCTCTGCGCTCTCTCTCTCTGCGCTCTCTCTCTCTGCGCTCTCTCTTTCTCTCTGCGCTCTCTCTCTCTGCGCTCTCTCTCTCTGCGCTCTCTCTCTCTGCGCTCTCTCTCTCTGCGCTCTCTCTCTCTGCGCTCTCTCTCTCTGCGCTCTCTCTCTCTGCGCTCTCCCTTTCTCTCTGCGCTCTTTCTCTCTCTCTCTGCACTCTTTCTCTCTCTCTCTGCGCTCTCTCTCTCTCTCTGCACTCTCTCTCTCTCTGCACTCTTTCTCCCTCTCTGTGCTCTTTCTTTCTCTCTGCGCTCTTTCTTTCTCTCTCTCTGCGCTCTCTCTCTCTCTGCACTCTCTCTCTCTCTGCGCTTTCTCTCTGCGCTCTCTCTCTGTCTGCGCTCTCTTTCTCTCTGCGCTCTTTCTCTCTCTCTGCGCTCTCTCTCTCTCTGCACTCTTTCTTCCTCTCTCTGCGCTCTTTCTTTCTCTCTCTCTGCGCCCTTTCTTTCTCTCTCTCTCTGCGCCCTTTCTTTCTCTCTCTGCGCTCTTTCTTTCTCTCTCTCTGCGCTCTCTCTTTCTCTCTGCGCTCTCTCTCTCTGCGCTCTCTCTCTCTGCGCTCTCTCTCTCTGCGCTCTCTCTCTCTGCGCTCTCTCTCTCTGCGCTCTCTCTCTCTGCGCTCTCCCTTTCTCTCTGCGCTCTTTCTCTCTCTCTCTGCGCTCTTTCTCTCTCTCTCTGCGCTCTCTCTCTCTCTCTGCGCTCTCTCTCTCTCTCTGCGCTCTTTCTCTCTCTCTGTGCTCTTTCTCTCTGCGCTCTTTCTTTCTCTCTCTCTGCGCTCTCTCTCTCTGCGCTCTTTCTTTCTCTCTCTCTACGCTCTCTCTCTCTCTGCACTCTCTCTCTCTCTGCGCTTTCTCTCTGCGCTCTCTCTCTGTCTGCGCTCTCTTTCTCTCTGCGCTCTTTCTCTCTCTCTGCGCGCTCTCTCTCTCTCTGCACTCTTTCTTCCTCTCTCTGCGCTCTTTCTTTCTCTCTCTCTGCGCTCTTTCTTTCTCTCTCTCAGCGCTCTTTCTCTCTCTCTCGCTGCGCTCTTTCTTTCTCTCTCTCTGCGCTCTCTCTCTCTCTCGCTGCGCTCTTTCTCTCTCTCTGCGCTCATTCTCTCTCTCTGCGCTCTTTCTTTCTCTCTCTGCGCTCTTTCTTTCTCTCTCTGCGCTCTTCCTTTCTCTCTCTCTGCGCTCTTTCTTTCTCTCTGCGCTCTCTCTCTCTTTGCGCTCTTTCTTTCTCTCTGCACTCTCTCTCTGCACTCTCTCTCTCTCTGCGCTCTCTCTCTCTGCGCTCTCTCTCTCTGCGCTCTTTCTTTCTCTCTCTGCGCTCTTTCTTTCTCTCTCTCTGCACTCTTTCTCTCTCTCTGCGCTCTTTTTTTCTCTCTTTGCGCTCTTTCTTTCTCTCTCTGCGCTCTATCTTTCTCTCTCTGCGCTCTTTCTTTCTCTCTCTCTGTGCTCTTTCTTTCTCTCTCTCTGCGCTCTCTCTTTCTCTCTGCGCTCTCTCTCTCTCTGCGCTCTCTCTCTGCGCTCTCTCTTTCTCTCTGCGCTCTCTCTCTCTCTCTGCGCTCTATCTCTCTCTCTGCGCTCTATCTCTCTCTCTGCGCTCTTTCTCTCTCTCTGCACTCTTTCTCTCTCTCTGCGCTCTTTTTTTCTCTCTTTGCGCTCTTTCTTTCTCTCTCTGCGCTCTATCTTTCTCTCTCTGCGCTCTTTCTTTCTCTCTCTCTGCGCTCTTTCTTTCTCTTTCTCTCTCTGCGCTCTTTCTTTCTCTTTCTTTCTCTCTGCGCTCTTTCTTTCTATCTCTCTGCGCTCTTTTTTTCTCTCTTCGCGCTCTTTCTTTCTCTCTCTGCGCTCTATCTTTCTCTCTCTGCGCTCTTTCTTTCTCTCTCTCTGCGCTCTTTCTTTCTCTGCGCTCTTTCTTTCTCTCTCTGCGCTCTTTATTTCTATCTCTGCGCTCTCTCTCTGCGCTCTTTCTTTCTCTCTGCGCTCTTTCTTTCTCTCTGCGCTCTTTCTTTCTCTCTGCGCTCTTTCTTTCTCTCTGCGCTCTTTCTTTCTCTCTGCGCTCTTTCTTTCTCTCTGCGCTCTTTCTTTCTCTCTCTCTCTCTGCGCTCATTCTCTCTCTCTCTGCGCTCTTTCTCTCTCTCTCTGCGCTCTTTCTCTCTCTCTCTGCGCTCTTTCTGTCTCTCTCTCTCTGCGCTCTTTCTTTCTCTCTCTCTCGGCGCTCTTTCTTTCTCTCTCTGCGCTCTTTCTCTCTCTGCGCTCTTTCTCTCTCTGCGCTCTTTCTTTCTCTCTCTGCGCTCTTTCTCTCTCTCTGCGCTCTCTCTGCGCTCTTTCTTTCTCTCTCTCTGCGCTCTTTCTCTCTCTCTGTGCTCTCTTTCTTTCTCTGCGCTCTTTCTTTCTCTGTCTGCGCTCTTTCTTCCTCTCTCTCTCTGCGCTCTTTCTTTCTCTCTCTGCGCTCTTTCTTTCTCTCTCTCTGCGCTCTTTCTCTCTCTCTGCGCTCTTTCTTTCTCTCTCTGCGCTCTTTCTTTCTCTGTCTGCGCTCTTTCTTTCTCTCTGCGCTCTCTCTCTCTGCGCTCTCTCTCTCTGCGCTCTCTCTTTCTCTCTGTGCTCTTTCTCTCTCTCTCTCTGCGCTCTCTCTCTCTCTCTGCGCTCTCTCTCTCTCTCTGCGCTCTCTCTCTCTCTGCGCTCTTTCTCTCTCTCTGTGCTCTTTCTTTCTCTCTGCGCTCTTTCTTTCTCTCTCTCTGCGCTCTCTCTCTCTGCGCTCTTTCTTTCTCTCTCTCTACGCTCTCTCTCTGTCTGCGCTCTCTTTCTCTCTGCGCTCTTTCTCTCTCTCTGCGCTCTCTCTCTCTGCGCTCTTTCTTCCTCTCTCTGCACTTTCTCTCTCTCTCTGCGCTCTTTCTTTCTTTCTCTCTCTGCGCCCTTTCTTTCTCTCTCTCTGCGCTCTTTCATTCTCTCTCTCTGCGATCTTTCTCTCTCTCTCGCTGCGCTCTTTCTTTCTCTCTCTCTGCGCTCTCTCTCTCTCTCGCTGCGCTCTTTCTCTCTCTCTGCGCTCATTCTCTCTCTCTGCGCTCTTTCTTTCTCTCTCTGCGCTCTTTCTTTCTCTCTCTGCGCTCTTCCTTTCTCTCTCTCTGCGCTATTTTTTTCTCTATGCTCTTTCTCTCTCTCTGCGCTCTTTCTTTCTCTCTCTTTGCGCTCTCTCTTTCTCTCTGCGCTCTCTCTCTCTGCGCTCTCTCTCTGTCTGCACTCTCTCTTTCTCTCTGCGCTCTTTCTCTCTCTCTCTGCGCTCTTTCTTTCTCTCTCTGCGCTCTTTCTTTCTCTCTCTCTGCGCTCTCTCTCTCTCTGCGCTCTTTCTTTCTCTCTCTCTCTACGCTCTCTCTCTCTGCGCTCTCTCTCTCTCTCTGCGCTCTCTCTCTGTCTGCGCTCTCTTTCTCTCTGCGCTCTTTCTCTCTCTCTGCGCTCTTTGTCTCTCTCTGCGCTTTTTCTTTCTCTATCTCTGCGCTCTTTCTTTCTCTCTTTCTGCGCTCTTTCTTTCTCTTTCTGCGCTCTTTCTCTCACTCTGCGCTCTCTCTGCACTCTTTCTCTCTCTCTGCGCTCTTTCTCTCTCTGTGCTCTTTCTTTCTCTGTCTGCGCTCTTTCTTCCTCTCTCTCTCTGCGCTCTTTCTTTCTCTCTCTGCGCTCTCTCTGCGCTCTTTCATTCTCTCTCTCTGCGCTCTTTCTCTCTCTCTGCGCTCTTTCTTTCTCTCTCTGTGCTCTTTCTTTCTCTGTCTGCGCTCTTTCTTCCTCTCTCTCTCTGCGCTCTTTTTTTCTCTACGCTCTCTCTCTCTCTGCGCTCTTTCTTTCTCTCTCTCTGCGCTCTCTCTTTCTCTCTGCGCTCTCTCTGCGCTCTCTCTCTGTCTGCGCTCTCTCTCTGTCTGCGCTCTCTCTTTCTCTCTGCGCTTTCTCTCTCTCTCTGCGCTCTCTCTCTCTCTCTGCGCTCTCTCTCTCTGCGCTCTTTCTCTCTCTCTCTGTGCTCTTTCTTTCTCTCTGCGCTCTTTCTTTCTCTCTCTCTGCGCTCTCTCTCTCTGCGCTCTTTCTTTCTCTCTCTCTACGCTCTCTCTCTCTCTGCGCTCTCTCTCTCTCTCTCTTTCTCTGCGCTCTCTCTCTGTCTGCGCTCTCTTTCTCTCTGTGCTCTTTCTCTCTCTCTGCGCTCTTTCTCTCTCTCTCTCTGCGCTCTTTCTTCCTCTCTCTGCGCTCTCTCTCTCTCTCTGCGCTCTTTCTTTCTTTCTCTCTCTGCGCCCTTTCTTTCTCTCTCTGCGCTCTTTCTTTCTCTCTCTCTGCGCTCTTTCTCTCTCTCTCTCTGCGCTCTTTCTCTCTCTCTCGCTGCGCTCTTTCTCTCTCTCTGCGCTCATTCTCTCTCTGCGCTCTTTCTTTCTCTCTCTCTTTGCGCTCTTTCTCTCTCTCTCTGCGCTCTTTGTCTCTCTCTGCGCTTTTTCTTTCTCTGTCTCTGCGCTCTTTCTCTCTCTCTCTGCGCTCTATCTTTCTCTCTGCGCTCTTTCTCTCTCTGCGCTCTTTCTCTCTCTGAGCTCTTTCTCTCTCTGCGCTCTTTCTCTCTCTGCGCTCTTTCTTTCTCTTTCTCTCTCTGCGCTCTTTCTCTCTGAACGCTTTCTCTCTCTCTGCGCTCTTTCTTTCTCTTTCTCTCTCTGCGCTCTTTCTTTCTCTTTCTCTCTCTGCGCTCTCTATCTCGCTCTCTGCGCTCTTTCTTTCTTTCTCTCTGCGCTCTCTTTCTATCTCTCTGCGCTCTTTTTTTCTCTCTTTGCGCTCTTTCTTTCTCTCTCTGCGCTCTATCTTTCTCTCTCTGCGCTCTATCTTTCTCTCTCTGCGCTCTTTCTTTCTCTCTCTCTGCGCTCTTTCTTTCTCTGCGCTCTTTCTTTCTCTCTCTGCGCTCTTTATTTCTCTCTGCGCTCTTTCTTTCTCTCTGTGCTCTTTCTTTCTCTCTCTCTCTGCGCTCTTTCTCTCTCTCTGCGCTCTTTCTCTCTCTCTCTGCGCTCTTTCTCTCTCTCTGCGCTCTTTCTGTCTCTCTCTCTGCGCTCTTTCTTTCTCTCTCTCTCTGCGCTCTTTCTCTCTCTCTGCGCTCTCTCTCTCTGCGCTCTTTCACTTTCTGCGCTCTTTCTTCCTCTCTCTCTCTGCGCTCTTTCTTTCTCTCTCTGCGCTCTTTCTCTCTCTCTGCGCTCTCTCTGCACTCTTTCTTTCTCTCTCTCTGCGCTCTTTCTTTCTCTCTCTGCGCTCTTTCTTTCTCTGTCTGCGCTCTTTCTTCCTCTCTCTCTGCGCTCTTTTTTTCTCTACGCTCTTTCTCTCTCTCTGCGCTCTTTCTTTCTCTCTCTCTGCGCTCTCTCTTTCTCTCTGCGCTCTCTCTCTGCGCTCTCTCTCTCTGCGCTCTCCCTTTCTCTCTGCGCTCTTTCTCTCTCTCTCTGCGCTCTCTCTCTCTCTGCGCTCTCTCTCTCTGTGCTCTTTCTTTCTCTCTGCGCTCTTTCTTTCTCTCTCTCTGCGCTCTCTCTCTCTGCGCTCTTTCTTTCTCTCTCTCTACGCTCTCTCTCTCTCTGCGCTCTCTCTCTCTCTCTCTTTCTCTGCGCTCTCTCTCTGTCTGCGCTCTCTTTCTCTCTGTGCTCTTTCTCTCTCTCTGCGCTCTTTCTCTCTCTCTCTCTGCGCTCTTTCTTCCTCTCTCTGCGCTCTCTCTCTCTCTCTGCGCTCTTTCTTTCTTTCTCTCTCTGCGCCCTTTCTTTCTCTCTCTGCGCTCTTTCTTTCTCTCTCTCTGCGCTCTTTCTCTCTCTCTCTCTGCGCTCTTTCTCTCTCTCTCGCTGCGCTCTTTCTCTCTCTCTGCGCTCATTCTCTCTCTGCGCTCTTTCTTTCTTTCTCTCTCTGCGCTCTTTCTTTCTCTCTCTCTCTCTGCGCTCTTTCTTTCTCTCTCTCTCGGCGCTCTTTCTTTCTCTCTCTGCGCTCTTTCTTTCTCTCTCTCTGCGCTCTCTCTTTCTCTCTGCGCTCTCTCTCTCTGCGCTCTCTCTCTCTGCGCTCTCTCTTTCTCTCTGCGCTCTCTCTCTCTGCGCTCTCTCTCTCTGCGCTCTCTCTCTCTGCGCTCTCTCTCTCTGCGCTCTCTCTCTCTGCGCTCTCTCTCTCTGCGCTCTCTCTCTCTGCGCTCTCTCTCTCTGCGCTCTCCCTTTCTCTCTGCGCTCTTTCTCTCTCTCTCTGCGCTCTTTCTCTCTCTCTCTGCGCTCTCTCTCTCTCTCTGCGCTCTCTCTCTCTCTCTGCGCTCTTTCTCTCTCTCTGTGCTCTTTCTCTCTGCGCTCTTTCTTTCTCTCTCTCTGCGCTCTCTCTCTCTGCGCTCTTTCTTTCTCTCTCTCTACGCTCTCTCTCTCTCTGCACTCTCTCTCTCTCTGCGCTTTCTCTCTGCGCTCTCTCTCTGTCTGCGCTCTCTTTCTCTCTGCGCTCTTTCTCTCTCTCTGCGCGCTCTCTCTCTCTCTGCACTCTTTCTTCCTCTCTCTGCGCTCTTTCTTTCTCTCTCTCTGCGCTCTTTCTTTCTCTCTCTCAGCGCTCTTTCTCTCTCTCTCGCTGCGCTCTTTCTTTCTCTCTCTCTGCGCTCTCTCTCTCTCTCGCTGCGCTCTTTCTCTCTCTCTGCGCTCATTCTCTCTCTCTGCGCTCTTTCTTTCTCTCTCTGCGCTCTTTCTTTCTCTCTCTGCGCTCTTCCTTTCTCTCTCTCTGCGCTCTTTCTTTCTCTCTGCGCTCTCTCTCTCTTTGCGCTCTTTCTTTCTCTCTGCACTCTCTCTCTGCACTCTCTCTCTCTCTGCGCTCTCTCTCTCTGCGCTCTCTCTCTCTCTGCGCTCTTTCTTTCTCTCTCTGCGCTCTTTCTTTCTCTCTCTCTGCACTCTTTCTCTCTCTCTGCGCTCTTTTTTTCTCTCTTTGCGCTCTTTCTTTCTCTCTCTGCGCTCTATCTTTCTCTCTCTGCGCTCTTTCTTTCTCTCTCTCTGTGCTCTTTCTTTCTCTCTCTCTGCGCTCTCTCTTTCTCTCTGCGCTCTCTCTCTCTCTGCGCTCTCTCTCTGCGCTCTCTCTTTCTCTCTGCGCTCTCTCTCTCTCTCTGCGCTCTATCTCTCTCTCTGCGCTCTATCTCTCTCTCTGCGCTCTTTCTCTCTCTCTGCACTCTTTCTCTCTCTCTGCGCTCTTTTTTTCTCTCTTTGCGCTCTTTCTTTCTCTCTCTGCGCTCTATCTTTCTCTCTCTGCGCTCTTTCTTTCTCTCTCTCTGCGCTCTTTCTTTCTCTTTCTCTCTCTGCGCTCTTTCTTTCTCTTTCTTTCTCTCTGCGCTCTTTCTTTCTATCTCTCTGCGCTCTTTTTTTCTCTCTTCGCGCTCTTTCTTTCTCTCTCTGCGCTCTATCTTTCTCTCTCTGCGCTCTTTCTTTCTCTCTCTCTGCGCTCTTTCTTTCTCTGCGCTCTTTCTTTCTCTCTCTGCGCTCTTTATTTCTATCTCTGCGCTCTCTCTCTGCGCTCTTTCTTTCTCTCTGCGCTCTTTCTTTCTCTCTGCGCTCTTTCTTTCTCTCTGCGCTCTTTCTTTCTCTCTGCGCTCTTTCTTTCTCTCTGCGCTCTTTCTTTCTCTCTGCGCTCTTTCTTTCTCTCTCTCTCTCTGCGCTCATTCTCTCTCTCTCTGCGCTCTTTCTCTCTCTCTCTGCGCTCTTTCTCTCTCTCTCTGCGCTCTTTCTGTCTCTCTCTCTCTGCGCTCTTTCTTTCTCTCTCTCTCGGCGCTCTTTCTTTCTCTCTCTGCGCTCTTTCTCTCTCTGCGCTCTTTCTCTCTCTGCGCTCTTTCTTTCTCTCTCTGCGCTCTTTCTCTCTCTCTGCGCTCTCTCTGCGCTCTTTCTTTCTCTCTCTCTGCGCTCTTTCTCTCTCTCTGTGCTCTCTTTCTTTCTCTGCGCTCTTTCTTTCTCTGTCTGCGCTCTTTCTTCCTCTCTCTCTCTGCGCTCTTTCTTTCTCTCTCTGCGCTCTTTCTTTCTCTCTCTCTGCGCTCTTTCTCTCTCTCTGCGCTCTTTCTTTCTCTCTCTGCGCTCTTTCTTTCTCTGTCTGCGCTCTTTCTTTCTCTCTGCGCTCTCTCTCTCTGCGCTCTCTCTCTCTGCGCTCTCTCTTTCTCTCTGTGCTCTTTCTCTCTCTCTCTCTGCGCTCTCTCTCTCTCTCTGCGCTCTCTCTCTCTCTCTGCGCTCTCTCTCTCTCTGCGCTCTTTCTCTCTCTCTGTGCTCTTTCTTTCTCTCTGCGCTCTTTCTTTCTCTCTCTCTGCGCTCTCTCTCTCTGCGCTCTTTCTTTCTCTCTCTCTACGCTCTCTCTCTGTCTGCGCTCTCTTTCTCTCTGCGCTCTTTCTCTCTCTCTGCGCTCTCTCTCTCTGCGCTCTTTCTTCCTCTCTCTGCACTTTCTCTCTCTCTCTGCGCTCTTTCTTTCTTTCTCTCTCTGCGCCCTTTCTTTCTCTCTCTCTGCGCTCTTTCATTCTCTCTCTCTGCGATCTTTCTCTCTCTCTCGCTGCGCTCTTTCTTTCTCTCTCTCTGCGCTCTCTCTCTCTCTCGCTGCGCTCTTTCTCTCTCTCTGCGCTCATTCTCTCTCTCTGCGCTCTTTCTTTCTCTCTCTGCGCTCTTTCTTTCTCTCTCTGCGCTCTTCCTTTCTCTCTCTCTGCGCTATTTTTTTCTCTATGCTCTTTCTCTCTCTCTGCGCTCTTTCTTTCTCTCTCTTTGCGCTCTCTCTTTCTCTCTGCGCTCTCTCTCTCTGCGCTCTCTCTCTGTCTGCACTCTCTCTTTCTCTCTGCGCTCTTTCTCTCTCTCTCTGCGCTCTTTCTTTCTCTCTCTGCGCTCTTTCTTTCTCTCTCTCTGCGCTCTCTCTCTCTCTGCGCTCTTTCTTTCTCTCTCTCTCTACGCTCTCTCTCTCTGCGCTCTCTCTCTCTCTCTGCGCTCTCTCTCTGTCTGCGCTCTCTTTCTCTCTGCGCTCTTTCTCTCTCTCTGCGCTCTTTGTCTCTCTCTGCGCTTTTTCTTTCTCTATCTCTGCGCTCTTTCTTTCTCTCTTTCTGCGCTCTTTCTTTCTCTTTCTGCGCTCTTTCTCTCACTCTGCGCTCTCTCTGCACTCTTTCTCTCTCTCTGCGCTCTTTCTCTCTCTGTGCTCTTTCTTTCTCTGTCTGCGCTCTTTCTTCCTCTCTCTCTCTGCGCTCTTTCTTTCTCTCTCTGCGCTCTCTCTGCGCTCTTTCATTCTCTCTCTCTGCGCTCTTTCTCTCTCTCTGCGCTCTTTCTTTCTCTCTCTGTGCTCTTTCTTTCTCTGTCTGCGCTCTTTCTTCCTCTCTCTCTCTGCGCTCTTTTTTTCTCTACGCTCTCTCTCTCTCTGCGCTCTTTCTTTCTCTCTCTCTGCGCTCTCTCTTTCTCTCTGCGCTCTCTCTGCGCTCTCTCTCTGTCTGCGCTCTCTCTCTGTCTGCGCTCTCTCTTTCTCTCTGCGCTTTCTCTCTCTCTCTGCGCTCTCTCTCTCTCTCTGCGCTCTCTCTCTCTGCGCTCTTTCTCTCTCTCTCTGTGCTCTTTCTTTCTCTCTGCGCTCTTTCTTTCTCTCTCTCTGCGCTCTCTCTCTCTGCGCTCTTTCTTTCTCTCTCTCTACGCTCTCTCTCTCTCTGCGCTCTCTCTCTCTCTCTCTTTCTCTGCGCTCTCTCTCTGTCTGCGCTCTCTTTCTCTCTGTGCTCTTTCTCTCTCTCTGCGCTCTTTCTCTCTCTCTCTCTGCGCTCTTTCTTCCTCTCTCTGCGCTCTCTCTCTCTCTCTGCGCTCTTTCTTTCTTTCTCTCTCTGCGCCCTTTCTTTCTCTCTCTGCGCTCTTTCTTTCTCTCTCTCTGCGCTCTTTCTCTCTCTCTCTCTGCGCTCTTTCTCTCTCTCTCGCTGCGCTCTTTCTCTCTCTCTGCGCTCATTCTCTCTCTGCGCTCTTTCTTTCTCTCTCTCTTTGCGCTCTTTCTCTCTCTCTCTGCGCTCTTTGTCTCTCTCTGCGCTTTTTCTTTCTCTGTCTCTGCGCTCTTTCTCTCTCTCTCTGCGCTCTATCTTTCTCTCTGCGCTCTTTCTCTCTCTGCGCTCTTTCTCTCTCTGAGCTCTTTCTCTCTCTGCGCTCTTTCTCTCTCTGCGCTCTTTCTTTCTCTTTCTCTCTCTGCGCTCTTTCTCTCTGAACGCTTTCTCTCTCTCTGCGCTCTTTCTTTCTCTTTCTCTCTCTGCGCTCTTTCTTTCTCTTTCTCTCTCTGCGCTCTCTATCTCGCTCTCTGCGCTCTTTCTTTCTTTCTCTCTGCGCTCTCTTTCTATCTCTCTGCGCTCTTTTTTTCTCTCTTTGCGCTCTTTCTTTCTCTCTCTGCGCTCTATCTTTCTCTCTCTGCGCTCTATCTTTCTCTCTCTGCGCTCTTTCTTTCTCTCTCTCTGCGCTCTTTCTTTCTCTGCGCTCTTTCTTTCTCTCTCTGCGCTCTTTATTTCTCTCTGCGCTCTTTCTTTCTCTCTGTGCTCTTTCTTTCTCTCTCTCTCTGCGCTCTTTCTCTCTCTCTGCGCTCTTTCTCTCTCTCTCTGCGCTCTTTCTCTCTCTCTGCGCTCTTTCTGTCTCTCTCTCTGCGCTCTTTCTTTCTCTCTCTCTCTGCGCTCTTTCTCTCTCTCTGCGCTCTCTCTCTCTGCGCTCTTTCACTTTCTGCGCTCTTTCTTCCTCTCTCTCTCTGCGCTCTTTCTTTCTCTCTCTGCGCTCTTTCTCTCTCTCTGCGCTCTCTCTGCACTCTTTCTTTCTCTCTCTCTGCGCTCTTTCTTTCTCTCTCTGCGCTCTTTCTTTCTCTGTCTGCGCTCTTTCTTCCTCTCTCTCTGCGCTCTTTTTTTCTCTACGCTCTTTCTCTCTCTCTGCGCTCTTTCTTTCTCTCTCTCTGCGCTCTCTCTTTCTCTCTGCGCTCTCTCTCTGCGCTCTCTCTCTCTGCGCTCTCCCTTTCTCTCTGCGCTCTTTCTCTCTCTCTCTGCGCTCTCTCTCTCTCTGCGCTCTCTCTCTCTGTGCTCTTTCTTTCTCTCTGCGCTCTTTCTTTCTCTCTCTCTGCGCTCTCTCTCTCTGCGCTCTTTCTTTCTCTCTCTCTACGCTCTCTCTCTCTCTGCGCTCTCTCTCTCTCTCTCTTTCTCTGCGCTCTCTCTCTGTCTGCGCTCTCTTTCTCTCTGTGCTCTTTCTCTCTCTCTGCGCTCTTTCTCTCTCTCTCTCTGCGCTCTTTCTTCCTCTCTCTGCGCTCTCTCTCTCTCTCTGCGCTCTTTCTTTCTTTCTCTCTCTGCGCCCTTTCTTTCTCTCTCTGCGCTCTTTCTTTCTCTCTCTCTGCGCTCTTTCTCTCTCTCTCTCTGCGCTCTTTCTCTCTCTCTCGCTGCGCTCTTTCTCTCTCTCTGCGCTCATTCTCTCTCTGCGCTCTTTCTTTCTTTCTCTCTCTGCGCTCTTTCTTTCTCTCTCTCTCTCTGCGCTCTTTCTTTCTCTCTCTCTCGGCGCTCTTTCTTTCTCTCTCTGCGCTCTTTCTTTCTCTCTCTCTGCGCTCTCTCTTTCTCTCTGCGCTCTCTCTCTCTGCGCTCTCTCTCTCTGCGCTCTCTCTTTCTCTCTGCGCTCTCTCTCTCTGCGCTCTCTCTCTCTGCGCTCTCTCTCTCTGCGCTCTCTCTCTCTGCGCTCTCTCTCTCTGCGCTCTCTCTCTCTGCGCTCTCTCTCTCTGCGCTCTCCCTTTCTCTCTGCGCTCTTTCTCTCTCTCTCTGCACTCTTTCTCTCTCTCTCTGCGCTCTCTCTCTCTCTCTGCACTCTCTCTCTCTCTGCACTCTTTCTCCCTCTCTGTGCTCTTTCTTTCTCTCTGCGCTCTTTCTTTCTCTCTCTCTGCGCTCTCTCTCTCTCTGCACTCTCTCTCTCTCTGCGCTTTCTCTCTGCGCTCTCTCTCTGTCTGCGCTCTCTTTCTCTCTGCGCTCTTTCTCTCTCTCTGCGCTCTCTCTCTCTCTGCACTCTTTCTTCCTCTCTCTGCGCTCTTTCTTTCTCTCTCTCTGCGCCCTTTCTTTCTCTCTCTCTCTGCGCCCTTTCTTTCTCTCTCTGCGCTCTTTCTTTCTCTCTCTCTGCGCTCTCTCTTTCTCTCTGCGCTCTCTCTCTCTGCGCTCTCTCTCTCTGCGCTCTCTCTCTCTGCGCTCTCTCTCTCTGCGCTCTCTCTCTCTGCGCTCTCTCTCTCTGCGCTCTCCCTTTCTCTCTGCGCTCTTTCTCTCTCTCTCTGCGCTCTTTCTCTCTCTCTCTGCGCTCTCTCTCTCTCTCTGCGCTCTCTCTCTCTCTCTGCGCTCTTTCTCTCTCTCTGTGCTCTTTCTCTCTGCGCTCTTTCTTTCTCTCTCTCTGCGCTCTCTCTCTCTGCGCTCTTTCTTTCTCTCTCTCTACGCTCTCTCTCTCTCTGCACTCTCTCTCTCTCTGCGCTTTCTCTCTGCGCTCTCTCTCTGTCTGCGCTCTCTTTCTCTCTGCGCTCTTTCTCTCTCTCTGCGCGCTCTCTCTCTCTCTGCACTCTTTCTTCCTCTCTCTGCGCTCTTTCTTTCTCTCTCTCTGCGCTCTTTCTTTCTCTCTCTCAGCGCTCTTTCTCTCTCTCTCGCTGCGCTCTTTCTTTCTCTCTCTCTGCGCTCTCTCTCTCTCTCGCTGCGCTCTTTCTCTCTCTCTGCGCTCATTCTCTCTCTCTGCGCTCTTTCTTTCTCTCTCTGCGCTCTTTCTTTCTCTCTCTGCGCTCTTCCTTTCTCTCTCTCTGCGCTCTTTCTTTCTCTCTGCGCTCTCTCTCTCTTTGCGCTCTTTCTTTCTCTCTGCACTCTCTCTCTGCACTCTCTCTCTCTCTGCGCTCTCTCTCTCTGCGCTCTCTCTCTCTGCGCTCTTTCTTTCTCTCTCTGCGCTCTTTCTTTCTCTCTCTCTGCACTCTTTCTCTCTCTCTGCGCTCTTTTTTTCTCTCTTTGCGCTCTTTCTTTCTCTCTCTGCGCTCTATCTTTCTCTCTCTGCGCTCTTTCTTTCTCTCTCTCTGTGCTCTTTCTTTCTCTCTCTCTGCGCTCTCTCTTTCTCTCTGCGCTCTCTCTCTCTCTGCGCTCTCTCTCTGCGCTCTCTCTTTCTCTCTGCGCTCTCTCTCTCTCTCTGCGCTCTATCTCTCTCTCTGCGCTCTATCTCTCTCTCTGCGCTCTTTCTCTCTCTCTGCACTCTTTCTCTCTCTCTGCGCTCTTTTTTTCTCTCTTTGCGCTCTTTCTTTCTCTCTCTGCGCTCTATCTTTCTCTCTCTGCGCTCTTTCTTTCTCTCTCTCTGCGCTCTTTCTTTCTCTTTCTCTCTCTGCGCTCTTTCTTTCTCTTTCTTTCTCTCTGCGCTCTTTCTTTCTATCTCTCTGCGCTCTTTTTTTCTCTCTTCGCGCTCTTTCTTTCTCTCTCTGCGCTCTATCTTTCTCTCTCTGCGCTCTTTCTTTCTCTCTCTCTGCGCTCTTTCTTTCTCTGCGCTCTTTCTTTCTCTCTCTGCGCTCTTTATTTCTATCTCTGCGCTCTCTCTCTGCGCTCTTTCTTTCTCTCTGCGCTCTTTCTTTCTCTCTGCGCTCTTTCTTTCTCTCTGCGCTCTTTCTTTCTCTCTGCGCTCTTTCTTTCTCTCTGCGCTCTTTCTTTCTCTCTGCGCTCTTTCTTTCTCTCTCTCTCTCTGCGCTCATTCTCTCTCTCTCTGCGCTCTTTCTCTCTCTCTCTGCGCTCTTTCTCTCTCTCTCTGCGCTCTTTCTGTCTCTCTCTCTCTGCGCTCTTTCTTTCTCTCTCTCTCGGCGCTCTTTCTTTCTCTCTCTGCGCTCTTTCTCTCTCTGCGCTCTTTCTCTCTCTGCGCTCTTTCTTTCTCTCTCTGCGCTCTTTCTCTCTCTCTGCGCTCTCTCTGCGCTCTTTCTTTCTCTCTCTCTGCGCTCTTTCTCTCTCTCTGTGCTCTCTTTCTTTCTCTGCGCTCTTTCTTTCTCTGTCTGCGCTCTTTCTTCCTCTCTCTCTCTGCGCTCTTTCTTTCTCTCTCTGCGCTCTTTCTTTCTCTCTCTCTGCGCTCTTTCTCTCTCTCTGCGCTCTTTCTTTCTCTCTCTGCGCTCTTTCTTTCTCTGTCTGCGCTCTTTCTTTCTCTCTGCGCTCTCTCTCTCTGCGCTCTCTCTCTCTGCGCTCTCTCTTTCTCTCTGTGCTCTTTCTCTCTCTCTCTCTGCGCTCTCTCTCTCTCTCTGCGCTCTCTCTCTCTCTCTGCGCTCTCTCTCTCTCTGCGCTCTTTCTCTCTCTCTGTGCTCTTTCTTTCTCTCTGCGCTCTTTCTTTCTCTCTCTCTGCGCTCTCTCTCTCTGCGCTCTTTCTTTCTCTCTCTCTACGCTCTCTCTCTGTCTGCGCTCTCTTTCTCTCTGCGCTCTTTCTCTCTCTCTGCGCTCTCTCTCTCTGCGCTCTTTCTTCCTCTCTCTGCACTTTCTCTCTCTCTCTGCGCTCTTTCTTTCTTTCTCTCTCTGCGCCCTTTCTTTCTCTCTCTCTGCGCTCTTTCATTCTCTCTCTCTGCGATCTTTCTCTCTCTCTCGCTGCGCTCTTTCTTTCTCTCTCTCTGCGCTCTCTCTCTCTCTCGCTGCGCTCTTTCTCTCTCTCTGCGCTCATTCTCTCTCTCTGCGCTCTTTCTTTCTCTCTCTGCGCTCTTTCTTTCTCTCTCTGCGCTCTTCCTTTCTCTCTCTCTGCGCTATTTTTTTCTCTATGCTCTTTCTCTCTCTCTGCGCTCTTTCTTTCTCTCTCTTTGCGCTCTCTCTTTCTCTCTGCGCTCTCTCTCTCTGCGCTCTCTCTCTGTCTGCACTCTCTCTTTCTCTCTGCGCTCTTTCTCTCTCTCTCTGCGCTCTTTCTTTCTCTCTCTGCGCTCTTTCTTTCTCTCTCTCTGCGCTCTCTCTCTCTCTGCGCTCTTTCTTTCTCTCTCTCTCTACGCTCTCTCTCTCTGCGCTCTCTCTCTCTCTCTGCGCTCTCTCTCTGTCTGCGCTCTCTTTCTCTCTGCGCTCTTTCTCTCTCTCTGCGCTCTTTGTCTCTCTCTGCGCTTTTTCTTTCTCTATCTCTGCGCTCTTTCTTTCTCTCTTTCTGCGCTCTTTCTTTCTCTTTCTGCGCTCTTTCTCTCACTCTGCGCTCTCTCTGCACTCTTTCTCTCTCTCTGCGCTCTTTCTCTCTCTGTGCTCTTTCTTTCTCTGTCTGCGCTCTTTCTTCCTCTCTCTCTCTGCGCTCTTTCTTTCTCTCTCTGCGCTCTCTCTGCGCTCTTTCATTCTCTCTCTCTGCGCTCTTTCTCTCTCTCTGCGCTCTTTCTTTCTCTCTCTGTGCTCTTTCTTTCTCTGTCTGCGCTCTTTCTTCCTCTCTCTCTCTGCGCTCTTTTTTTCTCTACGCTCTCTCTCTCTCTGCGCTCTTTCTTTCTCTCTCTCTGCGCTCTCTCTTTCTCTCTGCGCTCTCTCTGCGCTCTCTCTCTGTCTGCGCTCTCTCTCTGTCTGCGCTCTCTCTTTCTCTCTGCGCTTTCTCTCTCTCTCTGCGCTCTCTCTCTCTCTCTGCGCTCTCTCTCTCTGCGCTCTTTCTCTCTCTCTCTGTGCTCTTTCTTTCTCTCTGCGCTCTTTCTTTCTCTCTCTCTGCGCTCTCTCTCTCTGCGCTCTTTCTTTCTCTCTCTCTACGCTCTCTCTCTCTCTGCGCTCTCTCTCTCTCTCTCTTTCTCTGCGCTCTCTCTCTGTCTGCGCTCTCTTTCTCTCTGTGCTCTTTCTCTCTCTCTGCGCTCTTTCTCTCTCTCTCTCTGCGCTCTTTCTTCCTCTCTCTGCGCTCTCTCTCTCTCTCTGCGCTCTTTCTTTCTTTCTCTCTCTGCGCCCTTTCTTTCTCTCTCTGCGCTCTTTCTTTCTCTCTCTCTGCGCTCTTTCTCTCTCTCTCTCTGCGCTCTTTCTCTCTCTCTCGCTGCGCTCTTTCTCTCTCTCTGCGCTCATTCTCTCTCTGCGCTCTTTCTTTCTCTCTCTCTTTGCGCTCTTTCTCTCTCTCTCTGCGCTCTTTGTCTCTCTCTGCGCTTTTTCTTTCTCTGTCTCTGCGCTCTTTCTCTCTCTCTCTGCGCTCTATCTTTCTCTCTGCGCTCTTTCTCTCTCTGCGCTCTTTCTCTCTCTGAGCTCTTTCTCTCTCTGCGCTCTTTCTCTCTCTGCGCTCTTTCTTTCTCTTTCTCTCTCTGCGCTCTTTCTCTCTGAACGCTTTCTCTCTCTCTGCGCTCTTTCTTTCTCTTTCTCTCTCTGCGCTCTTTCTTTCTCTTTCTCTCTCTGCGCTCTCTCTCTCGCTCTCTGCGCTCTTTCTTTCTTTCTCTCTGCGCTCTCTTTCTATCTCTCTGCGCTCTTTTTTTCTCTCTTTGCGCTCTTTCTTTCTCTCTCTGCGCTCTATCTTTCTCTCTCTGCGCTCTATCTTTCTCTCTCTGCGCTCTTTCTTTCTCTCTCTCTGCGCTCTTTCTTTCTCTGCGCTCTTTCTTTCTCTCTCTGCGCTCTTTATTTCTCTCTGCGCTCTTTCTTTCTCTCTGTGCTCTTTCTTTCTCTCTCTCTCTGCGCTCTTTCTCTCTCTCTGCGCTCTTTCTCTCTCTCTCTGCGCTCTTTCTCTCTCTCTGCGCTCTTTCTGTCTCTCTCTCTGCGCTCTTTCTTTCTCTCTCTCTCTGCGCTCTTTCTCTCTCTCTGCGCTCTCTCTCTCTGCGCTCTTTCACTTTCTGCGCTCTTTCTTCCTCTCTCTCTCTGCGCTCTTTCTTTCTCTCTCTGCGCTCTTTCTCTCTCTCTGCGCTCTCTCTGCACTCTTTCTTTCTCTCTCTCTGCGCTCTTTCTTTCTCTCTCTGCGCTCTTTCTTTCTCTGTCTGCGCTCTTTCTTCCTCTCTCTCTGCGCTCTTTTTTTCTCTACGCTCTTTCTCTCTCTCTGCGCTCTTTCTTTCTCTCTCTCTGCGCTCTCTCTTTCTCTCTGCGCTCTCTCTCTGCGCTCTCTCTCTCTGCGCTCTCCCTTTCTCTCTGCGCTCTTTCTCTCTCTCTCTGCGCTCTCTCTCTCTCTGCGCTCTCTCTCTCTGTGCTCTTTCTTTCTCTCTGCGCTCTTTCTTTCTCTCTCTCTGCGCTCTCTCTCTCTGCGCTCTTTCTTTCTCTCTCTCTACGCTCTCTCTCTCTCTGCGCTCTCTCTCTCTCTCTCTTTCTCTGCGCTCTCTCTCTGTCTGCGCTCTCTTTCTCTCTGTGCTCTTTCTCTCTCTCTGCGCTCTTTCTCTCTCTCTCTCTGCGCTCTTTCTTCCTCTCTCTGCGCTCTCTCTCTCTCTCTGCGCTCTTTCTTTCTTTCTCTCTCTGCGCCCTTTCTTTCTCTCTCTGCGCTCTTTCTTTCTCTCTCTCTGCGCTCTTTCTCTCTCTCTCTCTGCGCTCTTTCTCTCTCTCTCGCTGCGCTCTTTCTCTCTCTCTGCGCTCATTCTCTCTCTGCGCTCTTTCTTTCTCTCTCTCTTTGCGCTCTTTCTCTCTCTCTCTGCGCTCTTTGTCTCTCTCTGCGCTTTTTCTTTCTCTGTCTCTGCGCTCTTTCTCTCTCTCTCTGCGCTCTATCTTTCTCTCTGCGCTCTTTCTCTCTCTGCGCTCTTTCTCTCTCTGAGCTCTTTCTCTCTCTGCGCTCTTTCTCTCTCTGCGCTCTTTCTCTCTCTGCGCTCTTTCTTTCTCTTTCTCTCTCTGCGCTCTTTCTCTCTCTCTGAACGCTTTCTCTCTCTCTGCGCTCTTTCTTTCTCTTTCTCTCTCTGCGCTCTCTCTCTCGCTCTCTGCGCTCTTTCTTTCTTTCTCTCTGCGCTCTCTTTCTATCTCTCTGCGCTCTTTTTTTCTCTCTTTGCACTCTTTCTTTCTCTCTCTGCGCTCTATCTTTCTCTCTCTGCGCTCTATCTTTCTCTCTCTGCGCTCTTTCTTTCTCTCTCTCTGCGCTCTTTCTTTCTCTGCGCTCTTTCTTTCTCTCTCTGCGCTCTTTATTTCTCTCTGTGCTCTTTCTTTCTCTCTCTCTCTGCGCTCTTTCTCTCTCTCTGCGCTCTTTCTCTCTCTCTCTGCGCTCTTTCTCTCTCTCTCTGCGCTCTTTCTCTCTCTCTGCGCTCTTTCTGTCTCTCTCTCTCTGCGCTCTTTCTTTCTCTCTCTCTCTGCGCTCTTTCTTTCTCTCTCTGCGCTCTTTCTCTCTCTCTGCGCTCTCTCTCTCTGCGCTCTTTCACTTTCTGCGCTCTTTCTTCCTCTCTCTCTCTGCGCTCTTTCTTTCTCTCTCTGCGCTCTTTCTCTCTCTCTGCGCTCTCTCTGCACTCTTTCTTTCTCTCTCTCTGCGCTCTTTCTTTCTCTCTCTGCGCTCTTTCTTTCTCTGTCTGCGCTCTTTCTTCCTCTCTCTCTGCGCTCTTTTTTTCTCTACGCTCTTTCTCTCTCTCTGCGCTCTTTCTTTCTCTCTCTCTGCGCTCTCTCTTTCTCTCTGCGCTCTCTCTCTGCGCTCTCTCTCTCTGCGCTCTCCCTTTCTCTCTGCGCTCTTTCTCTCTCTCTCTGCGCTCTCTCTCTCTCTCTCTGCGCTCTCTCTCTCTCTGCGCTCTCTCTCTCTCTGTGCTCTTTCTTTCTCTCTGCGCTCTTTCTTTCTCTCTCTCTGCGCTCTCTCTCTCTGCGCTCTTTCTTTCTCTCTCTCTACGCTCTCTCTCTCTCTGCACTCTCTCTCTCTCTGCGCTCTCTCTCTCTCTGCGCTCTCTCTCTGTCTGCGCTCTCTTTCTCTCTGCGCTCTTTCTCTCTCTCTGCGCTCTCTCTCTCTCTCTGCACTCTTTCTTCCTCTCTCTGCGCTCTCTCTCTCTCTCTGCGCTCTTTCTTTCTCTCTCTCTCTGCGCCCTTTCTTTCTCTCTCTCTATGCGCTCTTTCTTTCTCTCTCTCTGCGCTCTTTCTCTCTCTCTCGCTGCGCTCTTTCTTTCTCTCTCTCTGCGCTCTCTCTCTCTCTCGCTGCGCTCTCTCTCTCTCTCTGCGCTCATTCTCTCTCTCTGCGCTCATTCTTTCTCTCTCTGCGCTCTTTCTTTCTCTCTCTGCGCTCTTCCTTTCTCTCTCTCTGCGCTCTTTCTTTCTCTCTGTGCACTTTCTCTCTCTCTGCGCTCTCTTTGCGCTCTCTCTCTCTCTCTGCACTCTCTCTCTGCACTCTCTCTCTCTCTGCGCTCTCTCTCTGCGCTCTTTCTTTCTCTCTCTGCGCTCTTTCTTTCTCTCTCTGCACTCTTTCTCTCTCTCTGCGCTCTTTCTTTCTCTCTGCGCTCTTTCTTTCTCTCTCTTCGCTCTTTCTTTCTCTCTCTGCGCTCTTTCTTTCTCTGCGCTCTTTCTTCCTCTCTCTCTCTGCGCTCTTTCTTTCTCTGCGCTCTTTCTCTCTCTCTGCGCTCTTTCTTTCTCTCTCTATGCGCGCTCTCTCTTTGCGCTCTTTCTTTCTCTTTCTCTCTGCGCTCTTTCTTCCTCTCTCTCTACGCTCTCTCTCTCTCTCTCTCTGCGCTCTTTCTTTCTTTCTCTCTCTGCGCTCTTTCTTTCTTTCTCTCTCTGCGCTCTTTCTTTCTCTCTCTCTCTCTGCGCTCTTTCTTTCTCTCTCTCTCGGCGCTCTTTCTTTCTCTCTCTGCGCTCTTTCTTTCTCTCTCTCTGCGCTCTCTCTTTCTCTCTGCGCTCTCTCTTTCTCTCTGCGCTCTCTCTCTCTGCGCTCTCTCTCTCTGCGCTCTCCCTTTCTCTCTGCGCTCTTTCTCTCTCTCTCTGCGCTCTTTCTCTCTCTCTGTGCTCTTTCTTTCTCTCTGCGCTCTTTCTTTCTCTCTCTCTGCGCTCTCTCTCTCTGCGCTCTTTCTTTCTCTCTCTCTACGCTCTCTCTCTCTCTGCACTCTCTCTCTCTCTGCGCTTTCTCTCTGCGCTCTCTCTCTGTCTGCGCTCTCTTTCTCTCTGCGCTCTTTCTCTCTCTCTGCGCTCTCTCTCTCTGCACTCTTTCTTCCTCTCTCTGCGCTCTTTCTTTCTCTCTCTCTGCGCCCTTTCTTTCTCTCTCTCTCTGCGCCCTTTCTTTCTCTCTCTCGCTGCGCTCTTTCTTTCTCTCTCTCTGCGCTCTCTCTCTCTCTCTCGCTGCGCTCTTTCTCTCTCTCTGCGCTCATTCTCTCTCTCTGCGCTCTTTCTTTCTCTCTCTGCGCTCTTTCTTTCTCTCTCTGCGCTCTTCCTTTCTCTCTCTCTGCGCTCTTTCTTTCTCTCTGCGCTCTCTCTCTCTTTGCGCTCTTTCTTTCTCTCTGCACTCTCTCTCTGCACTCTCTCTCTCTCTGCGCTCTCTCTCTCTCTGCGCTCTCTCTCTCTGCGCTCTTTCTTTCTCTCTCTGCGCTCTTTCTTTCTCTCTCTGCGCTCTTTCTTTCTCTCTCTCTGCACTCTTTCTCTCTCTCTGCGCTCTTTCTTTCTCTCTCTTCGCTCTTTCTTTCTCTCTCTGCGCTCTTTCTTTCTCTGCGCTCTTTCTTCCTCTCTCTCTCTGCACTCTTTCTTTCTCTGCGCTCTTTCTCTCTCTCTGCGCTCTTTCTTTCTCTCTCTATGCGCGCTCTCTCTTTGCGCTCTTTCTTTCTCTTTCTCTCTGCGCTCTTTCTTCCTCTCTCTCTGCGCTCTCTCTCTCTCTCTCTCTGCGCTCTTTCTTTCTCTCTCTCTCTGCGCTCTTTCTTTCTCTCTCTCTCTGCGCTCTTTCTTTCTCTCTCTCTCTGCGCTCTTTCTTTCTCTCTCTCTGTGCTCTTTCTTTCTCTCTCTCTGTGCTCTTTCTCTCTCTCTCTCTCTGTGCTCTTTCTCTCTCTGCGCTCTTCTCTCTCTCTGCGCTCTTTCTTTCTCTCTCTGCGCTCTTTCTTTCTCTCTCTGCGCTCTTTCTTCCTATCTCTCTCTGCGCTATTTTTTTCTCTACGCTCTTTCTCTCTCTCTGCGCTCTTTCTTTCTCTCTCTTTGCGCTCTCTCTTTCTCTCTGCGCTCTCTCTCTCTTTGCGCTCTCTCTCTCTCTCTCTCTCTGCGCTCTTTCTTTCTTTCTCTCTGCGCTCTTTCTGTCTCTCTATCTCTGCGCTCTTTCTTTCTCTCTCTGCGCTCTTTCTCTCTCTCTGCGCTCTCTCTCTGCGCTCTCTCTCTGCGCTCTCTCTCTGCGCTCTCTCTCTGCGCTCTCTCTCTGCGCTCTCTCTCTGCGCTCTCTCTCTGCGCTCTCTCTCTGCGCTCTCTCTCTGCGCTCTCTCTCTGCGCTCTTTCTTTCTCTCTCTCTGCGCTCTTTCTTTCTCTCTCTGCGCTCATTCTTTCTCTCTCTGCGCTCTTTCTCTCTCTCTGCGCTCTTTCTATCTCTCTGTGCTCTTTCTCTCTCTGCGCTCTTTCTTTCTCTCTCTGCGCTCTTTCTTTCTCTGTCTGCGCTCTTTCTTCATCTCTCTCTGCGCTTTTTTTCTCTACGCTCTTTCTCTCTCTCTGCGCTCTTTCTTTCTCTCTCTCTGCGCTCTCTCTTTCTCTCTGCGCTCTCTCTCTGCGCTCTCTCTCTCTCTGCACTCTCTCTTTCTCTCTGCGCTCTCTCTCTCTCTCTCTGCGCTCTTTCTCTCTCTCTGTGCTCTTTCTTTCTCTCTGCGCTCTTTTTTCTCTCTTTGCGCTCTTTCTTTCTCTCTCTGCGCTCTTTCTTTCTCTCTCTGCGCTCTTTCTTTCTCTCTCTCTGCGCTCTTTCTTTCTCTGCGCTCTTTCTTTCTCTCTCTGTGCTCTTTATTTCTCTCTCTGCGCTCTCTCTCTCTGCGCTCTTTCTTTCTCTCTGCGCTCTTTCTTTCTCTCTGCGCTCTTTCTTTCTCTCTGCGCTCTTTCTTTCTCTCTCTCTCTGCGCTCTTTCTCTCTCTCTGCGCTCTTTCTCTCTCTCTCTGCACTCTTTCTTTCTTTCTCTCTGCGCTCTTTCTGTCTCTCTCTCTCTGCGCTCTTTCTTTCTCTCTCTCTCGGCGCTCTTTCTTTCTCTCTCTGCGCTCTTTCTCTCTCTCTGCGCTCTCTCTCTCTGCGCTCTTTCACTCTCTGCGCTCTTTCTTTCTCTCTCTGCGCTCTTTCTTTCTCTCTCTGCGCTCTTTCTTTCTCTCTCTGCGCTCTTTCTCTCTCTCTCTGCGCTCTCTCTGCGCTCTTTCTTTCTCTCTCTCTGCGCTCTTTCTCTCTCTCTCTGCGCTCTTTCTTTCTCTCTCTGCGCTCTTTCTTTCTCTGTCTGCGCTCTTTCTTCCTCTCTCTCTGCGCTCTTTTTTTCTCTACGCTCTTTCTCTCTCTCTGCGCTCTTTCTTTCTCTCTCTCTTTCTCTCTCTCTGCGCTCTCTCTTTCTCTCTGCGCTCTCTCTCTCTGCGCTCTCTCTCTCTGCGCTCTCCCTTTCTCTCTGCGCTCTTTCTCTCTCTCTCAGCGCTCTTTCTCTCTCTCTCTGCGCTTTCTCTCTCTCTGCGCTCTTTCTCTCTCTCTGTGCTCTTTCTTTCTCTCTGCGCTCTTTCTTTCTCTCTCTCTGCGCTCTCTCTCTCTGCGCTCTTTCTTTCTCTCTCTCTACGCTCTCTCTCTCTCTGCACTCTCTCTCTCTCTGCGCTCTCTCTCTGTCTGCGCTCTCTTTCTCTCTGCGCTCTTTCTCTCTCTCTGCGCTCTCTCTCTCTCTCTGCACTCTTTCTTCCTCTCTCTGCGCTCTCTCTCTCTCTCTGCGCTCTTTCTTTCTCTCTCTCTGCGCCCTTTCTTTCTCTCTCTCTGCGCTCTTTCTTTCTCTCTCTCTGCGCTCTTTCTTTCTCTCTCTCTGCGCTCTTTCTCTCTCTCTCGCTGCGCTCTTTCTTTCTCTCTCTCTGCGCTCTCTCTCTCTCTCACTGCGCTCTTTCTCTCTCTCTGCGCTCATTCTCTCTCTCTGCGCTCTTTCTTTCTCTCTCTGCGCTCTTTCTTTCTCTCTCTGCGCTCTTCCTTTCTCTCTCTGCGCTCTTTCTTTCTCTCTGCGCACTTTCTCTCTCTCTGCGCACTTTCTCTCTCTCTGCGCTCTCTCTCTCTGCGCTCTTTCTTTCTCTCTCTCTACGCTCTCTCTCTCTCTGCACTCTCTCTCTCTCTGCGCTCTCTCTCTCTGCGCTCTTTCTTTCTCTCTCTGCGCTCTTTCTTTCTCTCTCTGCGCTCTTTCTCTCTCTCTGCGCTCTTTCTTTCTCTCTCTTCGCTCTTTCTTTCTCTCTCTGCGCTCTTTCTTTCTTTCTCTGCGCTCTTTCTTCCTCTCTCTCTCTGCGCTCTTTCTTTCTCTGCGCTCTTTCTCTCTCTCTGCGCTCTTTCTTTCTCTCTCTATGTGCGCTCTCTCTCTCTTTGCGCTCTTTCTTTCTCTTTCTCTCTGCGCTCTTTCTTCCTCTCTCTCTGCGCTCTCTCTCTCTCTCTCTCTGCGCTCTTTCTTTCTTTCTCTCTCTGCGCTCTTTCTTTCTCTCTCTCTCTGCGCTCTTTCTCTCTCTCTCTGCGCTCTTTCTTTCTCTCTCTCTCTCTCTGCGCTCTTTCTCTCTCTCTGTGCTCTTTCTCTCTCTCTCTCTCTGTGCTCTTTCTCTCTCTGCGCTCTTCTCTCTCTCTGCGCTCTTTCTTTCTCTCTCTGCGCTCTTTCTTTCTCTCTCTGCGCTCTTTCTTCCTATCTCTCTCTGCGCTATTTTTTTCTCTACGCTCTTTCTCTCTCTCTGCGCTCTTTCTTTCTCTCTCTTTGCGCTCTCTCTTTCTCTCTGCGCTCTCTCTCTCTGCGCTCTCTCTCTGTCTGCACTCTCTCTCTCTGCGCTCTCTCTTTCTCTCTGCGCTCTCTCTTTCTCTCTGCGCTCTTTCTCTCTCTCTCTGCGCTCTTTCTTTCTTTCTCTCTGCGCTCTTTCTTTCTCTCTCTCTGCGCTCTTTCTCTCTCACTCTCTGCGCTCTTTCTTTCTCTCTCTGCGCTCTTTCTTTCTCTCTGCGCTCTTTCTTTCTCTCTCTCTGCGCTCTTTGTCTCTCTGCGCTTTTTCTTTCTCTATCTCTGCGCTCTTTCTTTCTCTCTCTCTGCGCTCTTTCTCTGTCTCTGCGCTCTTTCTCTCTCTCTCTCTCTGCGCTCTTTCTTTCTCTCTGCGCTCTTTCTCTCTCTGGGCTCTTTCTCTCTCTGCGCTCTCTCTCTCTGCGCTCTTTCATTCTCTTTCTCTCTCTGCGCTCTTTCTTTCTCTTTCTCTCTCTGCGCTCTCTCTCTCTGCGCTCTTTCTCTCTCTGCGCTCTTTCTCTCTCTGCGCTCTTTCTCTCTCTGCGCTCTTTCATTCTCTCTCCCTCTGCGCTCTTTCTTTCTCTCTGCGCTCTTTCTCTCTGCGCTCTTTATCTCTCTGCGCTCTTTCATTCTCTTTCTCTCTCTGCGCTCTTTCTTTCTTTCTCTGCGCTCTTTTTTTCTCTCTTTGCGCTCTTTCTTTCTCTCTCTGCGCTCTTACTTTCTCTCTCTGCGCTCTTTCTTTCTCTCTCTGCGCTCTTTCTTTCTCAGCGCTCTTTATTTCTCTCTCTGCGCGCTTTCTCTCTCTCTCTGCGCTCTTTCTTTCTCTCTGCGCTCTTTCTATCTCTCTCTCTTTGCGCTCTTTCTCTCTCTCTCTCTCTCTGCGCTCTCTCTCTCTGAGCTCTTTCTTTCTTTCTCTCTGCGCTCTTTCTGTCTCTCTCTCTCTGCGCTCTTTCTGTCTCTCTCTCTCTGCGCTCTTTCTTTCTCTCTCTGCGCTCTTTCTCTCTCTCTGCGCTCTCTCTCTGCGCTCTTTCTTTCTCTCTCTCTGCGCTCTTTCTTTCTCTCTCTGCGCTCTTTCTCTCTCTGCGCTCTTTCTTTCTCTCTCTGCGCTCTTTCTTTCTCTCTCTGCGCTCTTTCTTTCTCTCTCTGCGCTCTTCCTTTCTCTCTCTCTGCGCTCTTTCTTTCTCTCTGCGCTCTTTCTTTCTTTCTCTGCGCTCTTTCTTCCTCTCTCTCTCTGCGCTCTTTCTTTCTCTGCGCTCTTTCTCTCTCTCTGCGCTCTTTCTTTCTCTCTCTATGCGCGCTCTCTCTTTGCGCTCTTTCTTTCTCTTTCTCTCTGCGCTCTTTCTTCCTCTCTCTCTGCGCTCTCTCTCTCTCTCTCTCTCTCTGCGCTCTTTCTTTCTTTCTCTCTCTGCGCTCTTTCTTTCTTTCTCTCTCTGCGCTCTTTCTTTCTCTCTCTCTCTCTGCGCTCTTTCTTTCTCTCTCTCTCTCGGCGCTCTTTCTTTCTCTCTCTGCGCTCTTTCTTTCTCTCTCTCTGCGCTCTCTCTTTCTCTCTGCGCTCTCTCTCTCTGCGCTCTCTCTCTCTGCGCTCTCTCTTTCTCTCTGCGCTCTCTCTCTCTGCGCTCTCTCTCTCTGCGCTCTCTCTCTCTGCGCTCTCTCTCTCTGCGCTCTCTCTCTCTGCGCTCTCTCTCTCTGCGCTCTCCCTTTCTCTCTGCGCTCTTTCTCTCTCTCTCTGCACTCTTTCTCTCTCTCTCTGCGCTCTCTCTCTCTCTCTGCACTCTCTCTCTCTCTGCGCTCTTTCTCCCTCTCTGTGCTCTTTCTTTCTCTCTGCGCTCTTTCTTTCTCTCTCTCTGCGCTCTCTCTCTCTCTGCACTCTCTCTCTCTCTGCGCTTTCTCTCTGCGCTCTCTCTCTGTCTGCGCTCTCTTTCTCTCTGCGCTCTTTCTCTCTCTCTGCGCTCTCTCTCTCTCTCTGCACTCTTTCTTCCTCTCTCTGCGCTCTTTCTTTCTCTCTCTCTGCGCCCTTTCTTTCTCTCTCTCTCTGCGCCCTTTCTTTCTCTCTCTGCGCTCTTTCTTTCTCTCTCTCTGCGCTCTCTCTCTCTGCGCTCTCTCTCTCTGCGCTCTCTCTCTCTGCGCTCTCTCTCTCTGCGCTCTCTCTCTCTGCGCTCTCTCTCTCTGCGCTCTCTCTCTCTGCGCTCTCTCTCTCTGCGCTCTCCCTTTCTCTCTGCGCTCTTTCTCTCTCTCTCTGCGCTCTTTCTCTCTCTCTCTGCGCTCTCTCTCTCTCTCTGCGCTCTCTCTCTCTCTGCGCTCTTTCTCTCTCTCTGTGCTCTTTCTCTCTGCGCTCTTTCTTTCTCTCTCTCTGCGCTCTCTCTCTCTGCGCTCTTTCTTTCTCTCTCTCTACGCTCTCTCTCTCTCTGCACTCTCTCTCTCTCTGCGCTTTCTCTCTGCGCTCTCTCTCTGTCTGCGCTCTCTTTCTCTCTGCGCTCTTTCTCTCTCTCTGCGCTCTCTCTCTCTCTCTGCACTCTTTCTTCCTCTCTCTGCGCTCTTTCTTTCTCTCTCTCTGCGCTCTTTCTTTCTCTCTCTCAGCGCTCTTTCTCTCTCTCTCGCTGCGCTCTTTCTTTCTCTCTCTCTGCGCTCTCTCTCTCTCTCGCTGCGCTCTTTCTCTCTCTCTGCGCTCATTCTCTCTCTCTGCGCTCTTTCTTTCTCTCTCTGCGCTCTTTCTTTCTCTCTCTGCGCTCTTCCTTTCTCTCTCTCTGCGCTCTTTCTTTCTCTCTGCGCTCTCTCTCTCTTTGCGCTCTTTCTTTCTCTCTGCACTCTATCTCTGCACTCTCTCTCTCTCTGCGCTCTCTCTCTCTCTGCGCTCTCTCTCTCTGCGCTCTTTCTTTCTCTCTCTGCGCTCTTTCTTTCTCTCTCTCTGCACTCTTTCTCTCTCTCTGCGCTCTTTTTTTCTCTCTTTGCGCTCTTTCTTTCTCTCTCTGCGCTCTATCTTTCTCTCTCTGCGCTCTTTCTTTCTCTCTCTCTGTGCTCTTTCTTTCTCTCTCTCTGCGCTCTCTCTTTCTCTCTGCGCTCTCTCTCTCTCTGCGCTCTCTCTCTGCGCTCTCTCTTTCTCTCTGCGCTCTCTCTCTCTCTCTGCGCTCTATCTCTCTCTCTGCGCTCTATCTCTCTCTCTGCGCTCTTTCTCTCTCTCTGCACTCTTTCTCTCTCTCTGCGCTCTTTTTTTCTCTCTTTGCGCTCTTTCTTTCTCTCTCTGCGCTCTATCTTTCTCTCTCTGCGCTCTTTCTTTCTCTCTCTCTGCGCTCTTTCTTTCTCTTTCTCTCTCTGCGCTCTTTCTTTCTCTTTCTTTCTCTCTGCGCTCTTTCTTTCTATCTCTCTGCGCTCTTTTTTTCTCTCTTCGCGCTCTTTCTTTCTCTCTCTGCGCTCTATCTTTCTCTCTCTGCGCTCTTTCTTTCTCTCTCTCTGCGCTCTTTCTTTCTCTGCGCTCTTTCTTTCTCTCTCTGCGCTCTTTATTTCTATCTCTGCGCTCTCTCTCTGCGCTCTTTCTTTCTCTCTGCGCTCTTTCTTTCTCTCTGCGCTCTTTCTTTCTCTCTGCGCTCTTTCTTTCTCTCTGCGCTCTTTCTTTCTCTCTGCGCTCTTTCTTTCTCTCTCTCTCTCTGCGCTCATTCTCTCTCTCTCTGCGCTCTTTCTCTCTCTCTCTGCGCTCTTTCTCTCTCTCTCTGCGCTCTTTCTGTCTCTCTCTCTCTGCGCTCTTTCTTTCTCTCTCTCTCGGCGCTCTTTCTTTCTCTCTCTGCGCTCTTTCTCTCTCTGCGCTCTTTCTCTCTCTGCGCTCTTTCTTTCTCTCTCTGCGCTCTTTCTCTCTCTCTGCGCTCTCTCTGCGCTCTTTCTTTCTCTCTCTCTGCGCTCTTTCTCTCTCTCTGTGCTCTCTTTCTTTCTCTGCGCTCTTTCTTTCTCTGTCTGCGCTCTTTCTTCCTCTCTCTCTCTGCGCTCTTTCTTTCTCTCTCTGCGCTCTTTCTTTCTCTCTCTCTGCGCTCTTTCTCTCTCTCTGCGCTCTTTCTTTCTCTCTCTGCGCTCTTTCTTTCTCTGTCTGCGCTCTTTCTTTCTCTCTGCGCTCTCTCTCTCTGCGCTCTCTCTCTCTGCGCTCTCTCTTTCTCTCTGTGCTCTTTCTCTCTCTCTCTCTGCGCTCTCTCTCTCTCTCTGCGCTCTCTCTCTCTCTCTGCGCTCTCTCTCTCTCTGCGCTCTTTCTCTCTCTCTGTGCTCTTTCTTTCTCTCTGCGCTCTTTCTTTCTCTCTCTCTGCGCTCTCTCTCTCTGCGCTCTTTCTTTCTCTCTCTCTACGCTCTCTCTCTGTCTGCGCTCTCTTTCTCTCTGCGCTCTTTCTCTCTCTCTGCGCTCTCTCTCTCTGCGCTCTTTCTTCCTCTCTCTGCACTTTCTCTCTCTCTCTGCGCTCTTTCTTTCTTTCTCTCTCTGCGCCCTTTCTTTCTCTCTCTCTGCGCTCTTTCATTCTCTCTCTCTGCGATCTTTCTCTCTCTCTCGCTGCGCTCTTTCTTTCTCTCTCTCTGCGCTCTCTCTCTCTCGCTGCGCTCTTTCTCTCTCTCTGCGCTCATTCTCTCTCTCTGCGCTCTTTCTTTCTCTCTCTGCGCTCTTTCTTTCTCTCTCTGCGCTCTTCCTTTCTCTCTCTCTGCGCTATTTTTTTCTCTATGCTCTTTCTCTCTCTCTGCGCTCTTTCTTTCTCTCTCTTTGCGCTCTCTCTTTCTCTCTGCGCTCTCTCTCTCTGCGCTCTCTCTCTGTCTGCACTCTCTCTTTCTCTCTGCGCTCTTTCTCTCTCTCTCTGCGCTCTTTCTTTCTCTCTCTGCGCTCTTTCTTTCTCTCTCTCTGCGCTCTCTCTCTCTCTGCGCTCTTTCTTTCTCTCTCTCTCTACGCTCTCTCTCTCTCTGCGCTCTCTCTCTCTCTCTGCGCTCTCTCTCTGTCTGCGCTCTCTTTCTCTCTGCGCTCTTTCTCTCTCTCTGCGCTCTTTGTCTCTCTCTGCGCTTTTTCTTTCTCTATCTCTGCGCTCTTTCTTTCTCTCTTTCTGCGCTCTTTCTTTCTCTTTCTGCGCTCTTTCTCTCACTCTGCGCTCTCTCTGCACTCTTTCTCTCTCTCTGCGCTCTTTCTCTCTCTGTGCTCTTTCTTTCTCTGTCTGCGCTCTTTCTTCCTCTCTCTCTCTGCGCTCTTTCTTTCTCTCTCTGCGCTCTCTCTGCGCTCTTTCATTCTCTCTCTCTGCGCTCTTTCTCTCTCTCTGCGCTCTTTCTTTCTCTCTCTGTGCTCTTTCTTTCTCTGTCTGCGCTCTTTCTTCCTCTCTCTCTCTGCGCTCTTTTTTTCTCTACGCTCTCTCTCTCTCTGCGCTCTTTCTTTCTCTCTCTCTGCGCTCTCTCTTTCTCTCTGCGCTCTCTCTGCGCTCTCTCTCTGTCTGCGCTCTCTCTCTGTCTGCGCTCTCTCTTTCTCTCTGCGCTTTCTCTCTCTCTCTGCGCTCTCTCTCTCTCTCTGCGCTCTCTCTCTCTGCGCTCTTTCTCTCTCTCTCTGTGCTCTTTCTTTCTCTCTGCGCTCTTTCTTTCTCTCTCTCTGCGCTCTCTCTCTCTGCGCTCTTTCTTTCTCTCTCTCTACGCTCTCTCTCTCTCTGCGCTCTCTCTCTCTCTCTCTTTCTCTGCGCTCTCTCTCTGTCTGCGCTCTCTTTCTCTCTGTGCTCTTTCTCTCTCTCTGCGCTCTTTCTCTCTCTCTCTGCGCTCTTTCTTCCTCTCTCTGCGCTCTCTCTCTCTCTCTGCGCTCTTTCTTTCTTTCTCTCTCTGCGCCCTTTCTTTCTCTCTCTGCACTCTTTCTTTCTCTCTCTCTGCGCTCTTTCTCTCTCTCTCTCTGCGCTCTTTCTCTCTCTCTCGCTGCGCTCTTTCTCTCTCTCTGCGCTCATTCTCTCTCTGCGCTCTTTCTTTCTCTCTCTCTTTGCGCTCTTTCTCTCTCTCTCTGCGCTCTTTGTCTCTCTCTGCGCTTTTTCTTTCTCTGTCTCTGCGCTCTTTCTCTCTCTCTCTGCGCTCTATCTTTCTCTCTGCGCTCTTTCTCTCTCTGCGCTCTTTCTCTCTCTGAGCTCTTTCTCTCTCTGCGCTCTTTCTCTCTCTGCGCTCTTTCTTTCTCTTTCTCTCTCTGCGCTCTTTCTCTCTCTCTGAACGCTTTCTCTCTCTCTGCGCTCTTTCTTTCTCTTTCTCTCTCTGCGCTCTTTCTTTCTCTTTCTCTCTCTGCGCTCTCTCTCTCGCTCTCTGCGCTCTTTCTTTCTTTCTCTCTGCGCTCTCTTTCTATCTCTCTGCGCTCTTTTTTTCTCTCTTTGCGCTCTTTCTTTCTCTCTCTGCGCTCTATCTTTCTCTCTCTGCGCTCTATCTTTCTCTCTCTGCGCTCTTTCTTTCTCTCTCTCTGCGCTCTTTCTTTCTCTGCGCTCTTTCTTTCTCTCTCTGCGCTCTTTATTTCTCTCTGCGCTCTTTCTTTCTCTCTGTGCTCTTTCTTTCTCTCTCTCTCTGCGCTCTTTCTCTCTCTCTGCGCTCTTTCTCTCTCTCTCTGCGCTCTTTCTCTCTCTCTGCGCTCTTTCTGTCTCTCTCTCTGCACTCTTTCTTTCTCTCTCTCTCTGCGCTCTTTCTCTCTCTCTGCGCTCTCTCTCTCTGCGCTCTTTCACTTTCTGCGCTCTTTCTTCCTCTCTCTCTCTGCGCTCTTTCTTTCTCTCTCTGCGCTCTTTCTCTCTCTCTGCGCTCTCTCTGCACTCTTTCTTTCTCTCTCTCTGCGCTCTTTCTTTCTCTCTCTGCGCTCTTTCTTTCTCTGTCTGCGCTCTTTCTTCCTCTCTCTCTGCGCTCTTTTTTTCTCTACGCTCTTTCTCTCTCTCTGCGCTCTTTCTTTCTCTCTCTCTGCGCTCTCTCTTTCTCTCTGCGCTCTCTCTCTGCGCTCTCTCTCTCTGCGCTCTCCCTTTCTCTCTGCGCTCTTTCTCTCTCTCTCTGCGCTCTCTCTCTCTCTGCGCTCTCTCTCTCTGTGCTCTTTCTTTCTCTCTGCGCTCTTTCTTTCTCTCTCTCTGCGCTCTCTCTCTCTGCGCTCTTTCTTTCTCTCTCTCTACGCTCTCTCTCTCTCTGCGCTCTCTCTCTCTCTCTCTTTCTCTGCGCTCTCTCTCTGTCTGCGCTCTCTTTCTCTCTGTGCTCTTTCTCTCTCTCTGCGCTCTTTCTCTCTCTCTCTCTGCGCTCTTTCTTCCTCTCTCTGCGCTCTCTCTCTCTCTCTGCGCTCTTTCTTTCTTTCTCTCTCTGCGCCCTTTCTTTCTCTCTCTGCGCTCTTTCTTTCTCTCTCTCTGCGCTCTTTCTCTCTCTCTCTCTGCGCTCTTTCTCTCTCTCTCGCTGCGCTCTTTCTCTCTCTCTGCGCTCATTCTCTCTCTGCGCTCTTTCTTTCTCTCTCTCTTTGCGCTCTTTCTCTCTCTCTCTGCGCTCTTTGTCTCTCTCTGCGCTTTTTCTTTCTCTGTCTCTGCGCTCTTTCTCTCTCTCTCTGCGCTCTATCTTTCTCTCTGCGCTCTTTCTCTCTCTGCGCTCTTTCTCTCTCTGAGCTCTTTCTCTCTCTGCGCTCTTTCTCTCTCTGCGCTCTTTCTCTCTCTGCGCTCTTTCTTTCTCTTTCTCTCTCTGCGCTCTTTCTCTCTCTCTGAACGCTTTCTCTCTCTCTGCGCTCTTTCTTTCTCTTTCTCTCTCTGCGCTCTCTCTCTCGCTCTCTGCGCTCTTTCTTTCTTTCTCTCTGCGCTCTCTTTCTATCTCTCTGCGCTCTTTTTTTCTCTCTTTGCGCTCTTTCTTTCTCTCTCTGCGCTCTATCTTTCTCTCTCTGCGCTCTATCTTTCTCTCTCTGCGCTCTTTCTTTCTCTCTCTCTGCGCTCTTTCTTTCTCTGCGCTCTTTCTTTCTCTCTCTGCGCTCTTTATTTCTCTCTGTGCTCTTTCTTTCTCTCTCTCTCTGCGCTCTTTCTCTCTCTCTGCGCTCTTTCTCTCTCTCTCTGCGCTCTTTCTCTCTCTCTCTGCGCTCTTTCTCTCTCTCTGCGCTCTTTCTGTCTCTCTCTCTCTGCGCTCTTTCTTTCTCTCTCTCTCTGCGCTCTTTCTTTCTCTCTCTGCGCTCTTTCTCTCTCTCTGCGCTCTCTCTCTCTGCGCTCTTTCACTTTCTGCGCTCTTTCTTCCTCTCTCTCTCTGCGCTCTTTCTTTCTCTCTCTGCGCTCTTTCTCTCTCTCTGCGCTCTCTCTGCACTCTTTCTTTCTCTCTCTCTGCGCTCTTTCTTTCTCTCTCTGCGCTCTTTCTTTCTCTGTCTGCGCTCTTTCTTCCCCTCTCTCTGCGCTCTTTTTTTCTCTACGCTCTTTCTCTCTCTCTGCGCTCTTTCTTTCTCTCTCTCTGCGCTCTCTCTTTCTCTCTGCGCTCTCTCTCTGCGCTCTCTCTCTCTGCGCTCTCCCTTTCTCTCTGCGCTCTTTCTCTCTCTCTCTGCGCTCTCTCTCTCTCTCTCTGCGCTCTCTCTCTCTCTGCGCTCTCTCTCTCTCTGTGCTCTTTCTTTCTCTCTGCGCTCTTTCTTTCTCTCTCTCTGCGCTCTCTCTCTCTGCGCTCTTTCTTTCTCTCTCTCTACGCTCTCTCTCTCTCTGCACTCTCTCTCTCTCTGCGCTCTCTCTCTCTCTCTGCGCTCTCTCTCTGTCTGCGCTCTCTTTCTCTCTGCGCTCTTTCTCTCTCTCTGCGCTCTCTCTCTCTCTCTGCACTCTTTCTTCCTCTCTCTGCGCTCTCTCTCTCTCTCTGCGCTCTTTCTTTCTCTCTCTCTCTGCGCCCTTTCTTTCTCTCTCTCTATGCGCTCTTTCTTTCTCTCTCTCTGCGCTCTTTCTCTCTCTCTCGCTGCGCTCTTTCTTTCTCTCTCTCTGCGCTCTCTCTCTCTCTCGCTGCGCTCTCTCTCTCTCTCTGCGCTCATTCTCTCTCTCTGCGCTCATTCTTTCTCTCTCTGCGCTCTTTCTTTCTCTCTCTGCGCTCTTCCTTTCTCTCTCTCTGCGCTCTTTCTTTCTCTCTGTGCACTTTCTCTCTCTCTGCGCTCTCTTTGCGCTCTCTCTCTCTCTGCACTCTCTCTCTGCACTCTCTCTCTCTCTGCGCTCTCTCTCTGCGCTCTTTCTTTCTCTCTCTGCGCTCTTTCTTTCTCTCTCTGCACTCTTTCTCTCTCTCTGCGCTCTTTCTTTCTCTCTGCGCTCTTTCTTTCTCTCTCTTCGCTCTTTCTTTCTCTCTCTGCGCTCTTTCTTTCTCTGCGCTCTTTCTTCCTCTCTCTCTCTGCGCTCTTTCTTTCTCTGCGCTCTTTCTCTCTCTCTGCGCTCTTTCTTTCTCTCTCTATGCGCGCTCTCTCTTTGCGCTCTTTCTTTCTCTTTCTCTCTGCGCTCTTTCTTCCTCTCTCTCTACGCTCTCTCTCTCTCTCTCTCTCTGCGCTCTTTCTTTCTTTCTCTCTCTGCGCTCTTTCTTTCTTTCTCTCTCTGCGCTCTTTCTTTCTCTCTCTCTCTCTGCGCTCTTTCTTTCTCTCTCTCTCGGCGCTCTTTCTTTCTCTCTCTGCGCTCTTTCTTTCTCTCTCTCTGCGCTCTCTCTTTCTCTCTGCGCTCTCTCTTTCTCTCTGCGCTCTCTCTCTCTGCGCTCTCTCTCTCTGCGCTCTCCCTTTCTCTCTGCGCTCTTTCTCTCTCTCTCTGCGCTCTTTCTCTCTCTCTGTGCTCTTTCTTTCTCTCTGCGCTCTTTCTTTCTCTCTCTCTGCGCTCTCTCTCTCTGCGCTCTTTCTTTCTCTCTCTCTACGCTCTCTCTCTCTCTGCACTCTCTCTCTCTCTGCGCTTTCTCTCTGCGCTCTCTCTCTGTCTGCGCTCTCTTTCTCTCTGCGCTCTTTCTCTCTCTCTGCGCTCTCTCTCTCTGCACTCTTTCTTCCTCTCTCTGCGCTCTTTCTTTCTCTCTCTCTGCGCCCTTTCTTTCTCTCTCTCTCTGCGCCCTTTCTTTCTCTCTCTCGCTGCGCTCTTTCTTTCTCTCTCTCTGCGCTCTCTCTCTCTCTCTCGCTGCGCTCTTTCTCTCTCTCTGCGCTCATTCTCTCTCTCTGCGCTCTTTCTTTCTCTCTCTGCGCTCTTTCTTTCTCTCTCTGCGCTCTTCCTTTCTCTCTCTCTGCGCTCTTTCTTTCTCTCTGCGCTCTCTCTCTCTTTGCGCTCTTTCTTTCTCTCTGCACTCTCTCTCTGCACTCTCTCTCTCTCTGCGCTATCTCTCTCTCTGCGCTCTCTCTCTCTGCGCTCTTTCTTTCTCTCTCTGCGCTCTTTCTTTCTCTCTCTGCGCTCTTTCTTTCTCTCTCTCTGCACTCTTTCTCTCTCTCTGCGCTCTTTCTTTCTCTCTCTTCGCTCTTTCTTTCTCTCTCTGCGCTCTTTCTTTCTCTGCGCTCTTTCTTCCTCTCTCTCTCTGCACTCTTTCTTTCTCTGCGCTCTTTCTCTCTCTCTGCGCTCTTTCTTTCTCTCTCTATGCGCGCTCTCTCTTTGCGCTCTTTCTTTCTCTTTCTCTCTGCGCTCTTTCTTCCTCTCTCTCTGCGCTCTCTCTCTCTCTCTCTCTGCGCTCTTTCTTTCTCTCTCTCTCTGCGCTCTTTCTTTCTCTCTCTCTCTGCGCTCTTTCTTTCTCTCTCTCTCTGCGCTCTTTCTTTCTCTCTCTCTGTGCTCTTTCTTTCTCTCTCTCTGTGCTCTTTCTCTCTCTCTCTCTCTCTGTGCTCTTTCTCTCTCTGCGCTCTTCTCTCTCTCTGCGCTCTTTCTTTCTCTCTCTGCGCTCTTTCTTTCTCTCTCTGCGCTCTTTCTTCCTATCTCTCTCTGCGCTATTTTTTTCTCTACGCTCTTTCTCTCTCTCTGCGCTCTTTCTTTCTCTCTCTTTGCGCTCTCTCTTTCTCTCTGCGCTCTCTCTCTCTTTGCGCTCTCTCTCTCTCTCTCTCTCTCTGCGCTCTTTCTTTCTTTCTCTCTGCGCTCTTTCTGTCTCTCTCTCTTTGCGCTCTCTCTCTCTCTCTCTCTCTCTGCGCTCTTTCTTTCTTTCTCTCTGCGCTCTTTCTGTCTCTCTATCTCTGCGCTCTTTCTTTCTCTCTCTGCGCTCTTTCTCTCTCTCTGTGCTCTCTCTCTGCGCTCTCTCTCTGCGCTCTCTCTCTGCGCTCTCTCTCTGCGCTCTCTCTCTGCGCTCTCTCTCTGCGCTCTCTCTCTGCGCTCTCTCTTTCTCTCTCTCTGCGCTCTTTCTTTCTCTCTCTGCGCTCATTCTTTCTCTCTCTGCGCTCTTTCTCTCTCTCTGCGCTCTTTCTATCTCTCTGTGCTCTTTCTCTCTCTGCGCTCTTTCTTTCTCTCTCTGCGCTCTTTCTTTCTCTGTCTGCGCTCTTTCTTCATCTCTCTCTGCGCTTTTTTTCTCTACGCTCTTTCTCTCTCTCTGCGCTCTTTCTTTCTCTCTCTCTGCGCTCTCTCTTTCTCTCTGCGCTCTCTCTCTGCGCTCTCTCTCTCTCTGCACTCTCTCTTTCTCTCTGCGCTCTCTCTCTCTCTCTCTGCGCTCTTTCTCTCTCTCTGTGCTCTTTCTTTCTCTCTGCGCTCTTTTTTCTCTCTTTGCGCTCTTTCTTTCTCTCTCTGCGCTCTTTCTTTCTCTCTCTGCGCTCTTTCTTTCTCTCTCTCTGCGCTCTTTCTTTCTCTGCGCTCTTTCTTTCTCTCTCTGCGCTCTTTATTTCTCTCTCTGCGCTCTCTCTCTCTGCGCTCTTTCTTTCTCTCTGCGCTCTTTCTTTCTCTCTGCGCTCTTTCTTTCTCTCTGCGCTCTTTCTTTCTCTCTCTCTCTGCGCTCTTTCTCTCTCTCTGCGCTCTTTCTCTCTCTCTCTGCACTCTTTCTTTCTTTCTCTCTGCGCTCTTTCTGTCTCTCTCTCTCTGCGCTCTTTCTTTCTCTCTCTCTCGGCGCTCTTTCTTTCTCTCTCTGCGCTCTTTCTCTCTCTCTGCGCTCTCTCTCTCTGCGCTCTTTCACTCTCTGCGCTCTTTCTTTCTCTCTCTGCGCTCTTTCTTTCTCTCTCTGCGCTCTTTCTTTCTCTCTCTGCGCTCTTTCTCTCTCTCTCTGCGCTCTCTCTGCGCTCTTTCTTTCTCTCTCTCTGCGCTCTTTCTCTCTCTCTCTGCGCTCTTTCTTTCTCTCTCTGCGCTCTTTCTTTCTCTGTCTGCGCTCTTTCTTCCTCTCTCTCTGCGCTCTTTTTTTCTCTACGCTCTTTCTCTCTCTCTGCGCTCTTTCTTTCTCTCTCTCTTTCTCTCTCTCTGCGCTCTCTCTTTCTCTCTGCGCTCTCTCTCTCTGCGCTCTCTCTCTCTGCGCTCTCCCTTTCTCTCTGCGCTCTTTCTCTCTCTCTCAGCGCTCTTTCTCTCTCTCTCTGCGCTTTCTCTCTCTCTGCGCTCTTTCTCTCTCTCTGTGCTCTTTCTTTCTCTCTGCGCTCTTTCTTTCTCTCTCTCTGCGCTCTCTCTCTCTCTGCGCTCTTTCTTTCTCTCTCTCTACGCTCTTTTTTTCTCTACGCTCTTTCTCTCTCTCTGCGCTCTTTCTTTCTCTCTCTCTTTCTCTCTCTCTGCGCTCTCTCTTTCTCTCTGCGCTCTCTCTCTCTGCGCTCTCTCTCTCTGCGCTCTCTCTCTCTGCGCTCTCCCTTTCTCTCTGCGCTCTTTCTCTCTCTCTCAGCGCTCTTTCTCTCTCTCTCTGCGCTTTCTCTCTCTCTGCGCTCTTTCTCTCTCTCTGTGCTCTTTCTTTCTCTCTGCGCTCTTTCTTTCTCTCTCTCTGCGCTCTCTCTCTCTGCACTCTCTCTCTCTCTGCGCTCTCTCTCTGTCTGCGCTCTCTTTCTCTCTGCGCTCTTTCTCTCTCTCTGCGCTCTCTCTCTCTCTCTGCACTCTTTCTTCCTCTCTCTGCGCTCTCTCTCTCTGCGCTCTTTCTTTCTCTCTCTCTGCGCCCTTTCTTTCTCTCTCTCTGCGCTCTTTCTTTCTCTCTCTCTGCGCTCTTTCTTTCTCTCTCTCTGCGCTCTTTCTCTCTCTCTCGCTGCGCTCTTTCTTTCTCTCTCTCTGCGCTCTCTCTCTCTCTCACTGCGCTCTTTCTCTCTCTCTGCGCTCATTCTCTCTCTCTGCGCTCTTTCTTTCTCTCTCTGCGCTCTTTCTTTCTCTCTCTGCGCTCTTCCTTTCTCTCTCTGCGCTCTTTCTTTCTCTCTGCGCACTTTCTCTCTCTCTGCGCACTTTCTCTCTCTCTGCGCTCTCTCTCTCTGCGCTCTTTCTTTCTCTCTCTCTACGCTCTCTCTCTCTCTGCACTCTCTCTCTCTCTGCGCTCTCTCTCTCTGCGCTCTTTCTTTCTCTCTCTGCGCTCTTTCTTTCTCTCTCTGCGCTCTTTCTCTCTCTCTGCGCTCTTTCTTTCTCTCTCTTCGCTCTTTCTTTCTCTCTCTGCGCTCTTTCTTTCTTTCTCTGCGCTCTTTCTTCCTCTCTCTCTCTGCGCTCTTTCTTTCTCTGCGCTCTTTCTCTCTCTCTGCGCTCTTTCTTTCTCTCTCTATGTGCGCTCTCTCTCTCTTTGCGCTCTTTCTTTCTCTTTCTCTCTGCGCTCTTTCTTCCTCTCTCTCTGCGCTCTCTCTCTCTCTCTCTCTGCGCTCTTTCTTTCTTTCTCTCTCTGCGCTCTTTCTTTCTCTCTCTCTCTGCGCTCTTTCTCTCTCTCTCTGCGCTCTTTCTTTCTATCTCTCTCTCTCTGCGCTCTTTCTCTCTCTCTGTGCTCTTTCTCTCTCTCTCTCTCTGTGCTCTTTCTCTCTCTGCGCTCTTCTCTCTCTCTGCGCTCTTTCTTTCTCTCTCTGCGCTCTTTCTTTCTCTCTCTGCGCTCTTTCTTCCTATCTCTCTCTGCGCTATTTTTTTCTCTACGCTCTTTCTCTCTCTCTGCGCTCTTTCTTTCTCTCTCTTTGCGCTCTCTCTTTCTCTCTGCGCTCTCTCTCTCTGCGCTCTCTCTCTGTCTGCACTCTCTCTCTCTGCGCTCTCTCTTTCTCTCTGCGCTCTCTCTTTCTCTCTGCGCTCTTTCTCTCTCTCTCTGCGCTCTTTCTTTCTTTCTCTCTGCGCTCTTTCTTTCTCTCTCTCTGCGCTCTTTCTCTCTCACTCTCTGCGCTCTTTCTTTCTCTCTCTGCGCTCTTTCTTTCTCTCTTCGCGCTCTTTCTTTCTCTCTCTGCGCTCTATCTTTCTCTCTCTGCGCTCTTTCTTTCTCTCTCTCTGCGCTCTTTCTTTCTCTGCGCTCTTTCTTTCTCTCTCTGCGCTCTTTATTTCTATCTCTGCGCTCTCTCTCTGCGCTCTTTCTTTCTCTCTGCGCTCTTTCTTTCTCTCTGCGCTCTTTCTTTCTCTCTGCGCTCTTTCTTTCTCTCTGCGCTCTTTCTTTCTCTCTGCGCTCTTTCTTTCTCTCTCTCTCTCTGCGCTCATTCTCTCTCTCTCTGCGCTCTTTCTCTCTCTCTCTGCGCTCTTTCTCTCTCTCTCTGCGCTCTTTCTGTCTCTCTCTCTCTGCGCTCTTTCTTTCTCTCTCTCTCGGCGCTCTTTCTTTCTCTCTCTGCGCTCTTTCTCTCTCTGCGCTCTTTCTCTCTCTGCGCTCTTTCTTTCTCTCTCTGCGCTCTTTCTCTCTCTCTGCGCTCTCTCTGCGCTCTTTCTTTCTCTCTCTCTGCGCTCTTTCTCTCTCTCTGTGCTCTCTTTCTTTCTCTGCGCTCTTTCTTTCTCTGTCTGCGCTCTTTCTTCCTCTCTCTCTCTGCGCTCTTTCTTTCTCTCTCTGCGCTCTTTCTTTCTCTCTCTCTGCGCTCTTTCTCTCTCTCTGCGCTCTTTCTTTCTCTCTCTGCGCTCTTTCTTTCTCTGTCTGCGCTCTTTCTTTCTCTCTGCGCTCTCTCTCTCTGCGCTCTCTCTCTCTGCGCTCTCTCTTTCTCTCTGTGCTCTTTCTCTCTCTCTCTCTGCGCTCTCTCTCTCTCTCTGCGCTCTCTCTCTCTCTCTGCGCTCTCTCTCTCTCTGCGCTCTTTCTCTCTCTCTGTGCTCTTTCTTTCTCTCTGCGCTCTTTCTTTCTCTCTCTCTGCGCTCTCTCTCTCTGCGCTCTTTCTTTCTCTCTCTCTACGCTCTCTCTCTGTCTGCGCTCTCTTTCTCTCTGCGCTCTTTCTCTCTCTCTGCGCTCTCTCTCTCTGCGCTCTTTCTTCCTCTCTCTGCACTTTCTCTCTCTCTCTGCGCTCTTTCTTTCTTTCTCTCTCTGCGCCCTTTCTTTCTCTCTCTCTGCGCTCTTTCATTCTCTCTCTCTGCGATCTTTCTCTCTCTCTCGCTGCGCTCTTTCTTTCTCTCTCTCTGCGCTCTCTCTCTCTCGCTGCGCTCTTTCTCTCTCTCTGCGCTCATTCTCTCTCTCTGCGCTCTTTCTTTCTCTCTCTGCGCTCTTTCTTTCTCTCTCTGCGCTCTTCCTTTCTCTCTCTCTGCGCTATTTTTTTCTCTATGCTCTTTCTCTCTCTCTGCGCTCTTTCTTTCTCTCTCTTTGCGCTCTCTCTTTCTCTCTGCGCTCTCTCTCTCTGCGCTCTCTCTCTGTCTGCACTCTCTCTTTCTCTCTGCGCTCTTTCTCTCTCTCTCTGCGCTCTTTCTTTCTCTCTCTGCGCTCTTTCTTTCTCTCTCTCTGCGCTCTCTCTCTCTCTGCGCTCTTTCTTTCTCTCTCTCTCTACGCTCTCTCTCTCTCTGCGCTCTCTCTCTCTCTCTGCGCTCTCTCTCTGTCTGCGCTCTCTTTCTCTCTGCGCTCTTTCTCTCTCTCTGCGCTCTTTGTCTCTCTCTGCGCTTTTTCTTTCTCTATCTCTGCGCTCTTTCTTTCTCTCTTTCTGCGCTCTTTCTTTCTCTTTCTGCGCTCTTTCTCTCACTCTGCGCTCTCTCTGCACTCTTTCTCTCTCTCTGCGCTCTTTCTCTCTCTGTGCTCTTTCTTTCTCTGTCTGCGCTCTTTCTTCCTCTCTCTCTCTGCGCTCTTTCTTTCTCTCTCTGCGCTCTCTCTGCGCTCTTTCATTCTCTCTCTCTGCGCTCTTTCTCTCTCTCTGCGCTCTTTCTTTCTCTCTCTGTGCTCTTTCTTTCTCTGTCTGCGCTCTTTCTTCCTCTCTCTCTCTGCGCTCTTTTTTTCTCTACGCTCTCTCTCTCTCTGCGCTCTTTCTTTCTCTCTCTCTGCGCTCTCTCTTTCTCTCTGCGCTCTCTCTGCGCTCTCTCTCTGTCTGCGCTCTCTCTCTGTCTGCGCTCTCTCTTTCTCTCTGCGCTTTCTCTCTCTCTCTGCGCTCTCTCTCTCTCTCTGCGCTCTCTCTCTCTGCGCTCTTTCTCTCTCTCTCTGTGCTCTTTCTTTCTCTCTGCGCTCTTTCTTTCTCTCTCTCTGCGCTCTCTCTCTCTGCGCTCTTTCTTTCTCTCTCTCTACGCTCTCTCTCTCTCTGCGCTCTCTCTCTCTCTCTCTTTCTCTGCGCTCTCTCTCTGTCTGCGCTCTCTTTCTCTCTGTGCTCTTTCTCTCTCTCTGCGCTCTTTCTCTCTCTCTCTGCGCTCTTTCTTCCTCTCTCTGCGCTCTCTCTCTCTCTCTGCGCTCTTTCTTTCTTTCTCTCTCTGCGCCCTTTCTTTCTCTCTCTGCACTCTTTCTTTCTCTCTCTCTGCGCTCTTTCTCTCTCTCTCTCTGCGCTCTTTCTCTCTCTCTCGCTGCGCTCTTTCTCTCTCTCTGCGCTCATTCTCTCTCTGCGCTCTTTCTTTCTCTCTCTCTTTGCGCTCTTTCTCTCTCTCTCTGCGCTCTTTGTCTCTCTCTGCGCTTTTTCTTTCTCTGTCTCTGCGCTCTTTCTCTCTCTCTCTGCGCTCTATCTTTCTCTCTGCGCTCTTTCTCTCTCTGCGCTCTTTCTCTCTCTGAGCTCTTTCTCTCTCTGCGCTCTTTCTCTCTCTGCGCTCTTTCTTTCTCTTTCTCTCTCTGCGCTCTTTCTCTCTCTCTGAACGCTTTCTCTCTCTCTGCGCTCTTTCTTTCTCTTTCTCTCTCTGCGCTCTTTCTCTCTCTCTGAACGCTTTCTCTCTCTCTGCGCTCTTTCTTTCTCTTTCTCTCTCTGCGCTCTTTCTTTCTCTTTCTCTCTCTGCGCTCTCTCTCTCGCTCTCTGCGCTCTTTCTTTCTTTCTCTCTGCGCTCTCTTTCTATCTCTCTGCGCTCTTTTTTTCTCTCTTTGCGCTCTTTCTTTCTCTCTCTGCGCTCTATCTTTCTCTCTCTGCGCTCTATCTTTCTCTCTCTGCGCTCTTTCTTTCTCTCTCTCTGCGCTCTTTCTTTCTCTGCGCTCTTTCTTTCTCTCTCTGCGCTCTTTATTTCTCTCTGCGCTCTTTCTTTCTCTCTGTGCTCTTTCTTTCTCTCTCTCTCTGCGCTCTTTCTCTCTCTCTGCGCTCTTTCTCTCTCTCTCTGCGCTCTTTCTCTCTCTCTGCGCTCTTTCTGTCTCTCTCTCTGCACTCTTTCTTTCTCTCTCTCTCTGCGCTCTTTCTCTCTCTCTGCGCTCTCTCTCTCTGCGCTCTTTCACTTTCTGCGCTCTTTCTTCCTCTCTCTCTCTGCGCTCTTTCTTTCTCTCTCTGCGCTCTTTCTCTCTCTCTGCGCTCTCTCTGCACTCTTTCTTTCTCTCTCTCTGCGCTCTTTCTTTCTCTCTCTGCGCTCTTTCTTTCTCTGTCTGCGCTCTTTCTTCCTCTCTCTCTGCGCTCTTTTTTTCTCTACGCTCTTTCTCTCTCTCTGCGCTCTTTCTTTCTCTCTCTCTGCGCTCTCTCTTTCTCTCTGCGCTCTCTCTCTGCGCTCTCTCTCTCTGCGCTCTCCCTTTCTCTCTGCGCTCTTTCTCTCTCTCTCTGCGCTCTCTCTCTCTCTGCGCTCTCTCTCTCTGTGCTCTTTCTTTCTCTCTGCGCTCTTTCTTTCTCTCTCTCTGCGCTCTCTCTCTCTGCGCTCTTTCTTTCTCTCTCTCTACGCTCTCTCTCTCTCTGCGCTCTCTCTCTCTCTCTCTTTCTCTGCGCTCTCTCTCTGTCTGCGCTCTCTTTCTCTCTGTGCTCTTTCTCTCTCTCTGCGCTCTTTCTCTCTCTCTCTCTGCGCTCTTTCTTCCTCTCTCTGCGCTCTCTCTCTCTCTCTGCGCTCTTTCTTTCTTTCTCTCTCTGCGCCCTTTCTTTCTCTCTCTGCGCTCTTTCTTTCTCTCTCTCTGCGCTCTTTCTCTCTCTCTCTCTGCGCTCTTTCTCTCTCTCTCGCTGCGCTCTTTCTCTCTCTCTGCGCTCATTCTCTCTCTGCGCTCTTTCTTTCTCTCTCTCTTTGCGCTCTTTCTCTCTCTCTCTGCGCTCTTTGTCTCTCTCTGCGCTTTTTCTTTCTCTGTCTCTGCGCTCTTTCTCTCTCTCTCTGCGCTCTATCTTTCTCTCTGCGCTCTTTCTCTCTCTGCGCTCTTTCTCTCTCTGAGCTCTTTCTCTCTCTGCGCTCTTTCTCTCTCTGCGCTCTTTCTCTCTCTGCGCTCTTTCTTTCTCTTTCTCTCTCTGCGCTCTTTCTCTCTCTCTGAACGCTTTCTCTCTCTCTGCGCTCTTTCTTTCTCTTTCTCTCTCTGCGCTCTCTCTCTCGCTCTCTGCGCTCTTTCTTTCTTTCTCTCTGCGCTCTCTTTCTATCTCTCTGCGCTCTTTTTTTCTCTCTTTGCGCTCTTTCTTTCTCTCTCTGCGCTCTATCTTTCTCTCTCTGCGCTCTATCTTTCTCTCTCTGCGCTCTTTCTTTCTCTCTCTCTGCGCTCTTTCTTTCTCTGCGCTCTTTCTTTCTCTCTCTGCGCTCTTTATTTCTCTCTGTGCTCTTTCTTTCTCTCTCTCTCTGCGCTCTTTCTCTCTCTCTGCGCTCTTTCTCTCTCTCTCTGCGCTCTTTCTCTCTCTCTCTGCGCTCTTTCTCTCTCTCTGCGCTCTTTCTGTCTCTCTCTCTCTGCGCTCTTTCTTTCTCTCTCTCTCTGCGCTCTTTCTTTCTCTCTCTGCGCTCTTTCTCTCTCTCTGCGCTCTCTCTCTCTGCGCTCTTTCACTTTCTGCGCTCTTTCTTCCTCTCTCTCTCTGCGCTCTTTCTTTCTCTCTCTGCGCTCTTTCTCTCTCTCTGCGCTCTCTCTGCACTCTTTCTTTCTCTCTCTCTGCGCTCTTTCTTTCTCTCTCTGCGCTCTTTCTTTCTCTGTCTGCGCTCTTTCTTCCCCTCTCTCTGCGCTCTTTTTTTCTCTACGCTCTTTCTCTCTCTCTGCGCTCTTTCTTTCTCTCTCTCTGCGCTCTCTCTTTCTCTCTGCGCTCTCTCTCTGCGCTCTCTCTCTCTGCGCTCTCCCTTTCTCTCTGCGCTCTTTCTCTCTCTCTCTGCGCTCTCTCTCTCTCTCTCTGCGCTCTCTCTCTCTCTGCGCTCTCTCTCTCTCTGTGCTCTTTCTTTCTCTCTGCGCTCTTTCTTTCTCTCTCTCTGCGCTCTCTCTCTCTGCGCTCTTTCTTTCTCTCTCTCTACGCTCTCTCTCTCTCTGCACTCTCTCTCTCTCTGCGCTCTCTCTCTCTCTCTGCGCTCTCTCTCTGTCTGCGCTCTCTTTCTCTCTGCGCTCTTTCTCTCTCTCTGCGCTCTCTCTCTCTCTCTGCACTCTTTCTTCCTCTCTCTGCGCTCTCTCTCTCTCTCTGCGCTCTTTCTTTCTCTCTCTCTCTGCGCCCTTTCTTTCTCTCTCTCTATGCGCTCTTTCTTTCTCTCTCTCTGCGCTCTTTCTCTCTCTCTCGCTGCGCTCTTTCTTTCTCTCTCTCTGCGCTCTCTCTCTCTCTCGCTGCGCTCTCTCTCTCTCTCTGCGCTCATTCTCTCTCTCTGCGCTCATTCTTTCTCTCTCTGCGCTCTTTCTTTCTCTCTCTGCGCTCTTCCTTTCTCTCTCTCTGCGCTCTTTCTTTCTCTCTGTGCACTTTCTCTCTCTCTGCGCTCTCTTTGCGCTCTCTCTCTCTCTGCACTCTCTCTCTGCACTCTCTCTCTCTCTGCGCTCTCTCTCTGCGCTCTTTCTTTCTCTCTCTGCGCTCTTTCTTTCTCTCTCTGCACTCTTTCTCTCTCTCTGCGCTCTTTCTTTCTCTCTGCGCTCTTTCTTTCTCTCTCTTCGCTCTTTCTTTCTCTCTCTGCGCTCTTTCTTTCTCTGCGCTCTTTCTTCCTCTCTCTCTCTGCGCTCTTTCTTTCTCTGCGCTCTTTCTCTCTCTCTGCGCTCTTTCTTTCTCTCTCTATGCGCGCTCTCTCTTTGCGCTCTTTCTTTCTCTTTCTCTCTGCGCTCTTTCTTCCTCTCTCTCTACGCTCTCTCTCTCTCTCTCTCTCTGCGCTCTTTCTTTCTTTCTCTCTCTGCGCTCTTTCTTTCTTTCTCTCTCTGCGCTCTTTCTTTCTCTCTCTCTCTCTGCGCTCTTTCTTTCTCTCTCTCTCGGCGCTCTTTCTTTCTCTCTCTGCGCTCTTTCTTTCTCTCTCTCTGCGCTCTCTCTTTCTCTCTGCGCTCTCTCTTTCTCTCTGCGCTCTCTCTCTCTGCGCTCTCTCTCTCTGCGCTCTCCCTTTCTCTCTGCGCTCTTTCTCTCTCTCTCTGCGCTCTTTCTCTCTCTCTGTGCTCTTTCTTTCTCTCTGCGCTCTTTCTTTCTCTCTCTCTGCGCTCTCTCTCTCTGCGCTCTTTCTTTCTCTCTCTCTACGCTCTCTCTCTCTCTGCACTCTCTCTCTCTCTGCGCTTTCTCTCTGCGCTCTCTCTCTGTCTGCGCTCTCTTTCTCTCTGCGCTCTTTCTCTCTCTCTGCGCTCTCTCTCTCTGCACTCTTTCTTCCTCTCTCTGCGCTCTTTCTTTCTCTCTCTCTGCGCCCTTTCTTTCTCTCTCTCTCTGCGCCCTTTCTTTCTCTCTCTCGCTGCGCTCTTTCTTTCTCTCTCTCTGCGCTCTCTCTCTCTCTCTCGCTGCGCTCTTTCTCTCTCTCTGCGCTCATTCTCTCTCTCTGCGCTCTTTCTTTCTCTCTCTGCGCTCTTTCTTTCTCTCTCTGCGCTCTTCCTTTCTCTCTCTCTGCGCTCTTTCTTTCTCTCTGCGCTCTCTCTCTCTTTGCGCTCTTTCTTTCTCTCTGCACTCTCTCTCTGCACTCTCTCTCTCTCTGCGCTATCTCTCTCTCTGCGCTCTCTCTCTCTGCGCTCTTTCTTTCTCTCTCTGCGCTCTTTCTTTCTCTCTCTGCGCTCTTTCTTTCTCTCTCTCTGCACTCTTTCTCTCTCTCTGCGCTCTTTCTTTCTCTCTCTTCGCTCTTTCTTTCTCTCTCTGCGCTCTTTCTTTCTCTGCGCTCTTTCTTCCTCTCTCTCTCTGCACTCTTTCTTTCTCTGCGCTCTTTCTCTCTCTCTGCGCTCTTTCTTTCTCTCTCTATGCGCGCTCTCTCTTTGCGCTCTTTCTTTCTCTTTCTCTCTGCGCTCTTTCTTCCTCTCTCTCTGCGCTCTCTCTCTCTCTCTCTCTGCGCTCTTTCTTTCTCTCTCTCTCTGCGCTCTTTCTTTCTCTCTCTCTCTGCGCTCTTTCTTTCTCTCTCTCTCTGCGCTCTTTCTTTCTCTCTCTCTGTGCTCTTTCTTTCTCTCTCTCTGTGCTCTTTCTCTCTCTCTCTCTCTCTGTGCTCTTTCTCTCTCTGCGCTCTTCTCTCTCTCTGCGCTCTTTCTTTCTCTCTCTGCGCTCTTTCTTTCTCTCTCTGCGCTCTTTCTTCCTATCTCTCTCTGCGCTATTTTTTTCTCTACGCTCTTTCTCTCTCTCTGCGCTCTTTCTTTCTCTCTCTTTGCGCTCTCTCTTTCTCTCTGCGCTCTCTCTCTCTTTGCGCTCTCTCTCTCTCTCTCTCTCTCTGCGCTCTTTCTTTCTTTCTCTCTGCGCTCTTTCTGTCTCTCTCTCTTTGCGCTCTCTCTCTCTCTCTCTCTCTCTGCGCTCTTTCTTTCTATCTCTCTGCGCTCTTTCTGTCTCTCTCTCTGCGCTCTCTTCTTCTCTCTCTCTGCGCTCTTTCTCTCTCTCTGTGCTCTCTCTCTGCGCTCTCTCTCTGCGCTCTCTCTCTGCGCTCTCTCTCTGCGCTCTCTCTCTGCGCTCTCTCTCTGCGCTCTCTCTCTGCGCTCTCTCTTTCTCTCTCTCTGCGCTCTTTCTTTCTCTCTCTGCGCTCATTCTTTCTCTCTCTGCGCTCTTTCTCTCTCTCTGCGCTCTTTCTATCTCTCTGTGCTCTTTCTCTCTCTGCGCTCTTTCTTTCTCTCTCTGCGCTCTTTCTTTCTCTGTCTGCGCTCTTTCTTCATCTCTCTCTGCGCTTTTTTTCTCTACGCT